>NW_028257487.1:0-86247 GCF_982258835.1 Parasteatoda tepidariorum
CCACGTATTATATTACAGGGTAATAGTGTACCCTACCACAGGAAATAATTATAGGTTATTTAGGGGGTTCACAGCGTGACCCTAAATTTTACTATGTATGCCTATGCGAAATAGAGTGTTCTGAGAAGCTTAAAATGAAGAAATAAGCGTTCTAAAATTCTTTAAAAATTCAAAGACATCTTTCAATGGTTAACTAGCGCAAGGCGCAATATCAGACCTTAATATTGACCCATAAAATTTAAATTGGACCAGGTATTATATTACAGGGTAATAGTGTACCCTACCAAAGGAAATAATTATAGGTCAATTAGGGGGTACACAGCGTGACCCTAAAGTTTACTATGTATGCCTATGCGAAAAAAAGTGTTCTGAGAAGCTTAAAATGAGGAAATAAGCGTTCTAAAATGCTTTAAAAATTCAAAGACATTTTTCTATGTTAACTAACGGCACGGTATCGGACCTTAATATTGATCTATAATTTTTAAATTGGACCACGTATTATATTACAGGGTAATAGTGTACCCTACCACAGGAAATAATTATAGGTCATTTAGGGGGTACACAGCGTGACCCTAAATTTTACTATGTATGCCTATGCGAAATAGAGTGTTCTGAGATGCTTAAAATGAAGAAATAAGCGTTCTAAAATGCCTTAAAAATTCAAAGACATCTTCCAATGGTTAACTAACGCAAGGCGCAATATCAGACCTTAATATTGACCCATAATATTTAAATTGGACCAGGTATTATATTACAGGGTAATAGTGTACCCTACCACAGGAAATAATTATAGGTCAATTAGGGGGTACACTATGTATATTTTAAATAGTGCATTAAAACAAGGAAATACGAAGACACTTTTCTATGTTAACTAACGGCACGGTATCGGACCTTAATATTGACCTATAATTTTTAAATTGGACCACGTATTATATTACAGGGTAATAGTGTACCCTACCACAGGAAATAATTATAGGTCAATTAGGGGGTACACAGAGTGACCCTAAAGTTTTCTATATATGCCTATGCGAAATAGAGTGTTCTGAGATGCTTAAAATGAAGAAATAAGCGTTCTAAAATGCTTTAAAAATTCAAAGACATCTTTCAATGGTTAACTAACGCAAGGCGCAATATCAGACCTTAATATTGACCCATAATATTTCAATTGGACCAGGTATTATATTACAGGGTAATAGTGTACCCTACCAAAGGAAATAATTATAGGTCAATTAGGGGGTACACAGCGTGACCCTAAAGTTTACTATGTATGCCTATGCGAAAAAAAGTGTTCTGAGAAGCTTAAAATGAGGAAATAAGCGTTCTAAAATGCTTTAAAAATTCAAAGACATTTTTCTATGTTAACTAACGGCACGGTATCGGACCTTAATATTGACCTATAATTTTTAAATTGGACCACGTATTATATTATAGGGTAATAGTGTACCCTACAACAGGAAATAATTATAGGTCATTTAGGGGGTACACAGCGTGACCCTAAATTTTACTATGTATGCCTATGCGAAATAGAGTGTTCTGAGATGCTTAAAATGAAGAAATAAGCGTTCTAAAATGCCTTAAAAATTCAAAGACATCTTCCAATGGTTAACTAACGCAAGGCGCAATATCAGACCTTAATATTGACCCATAATATTTCAATTGGACCAGGTATTATATTACAGGGTAATAGTGTACCCTACCACAGGAAATAATTATAGGTCAATTAGGGGGTACACTATGTATATTTTAAATAGTGCATTAAAACAAGGAAATACGAAGACATTTTTCAATGTTAACTAACGGCACGGTATCGGAACTTAATATTGACCTATAATTTTTAAATTGGACCACGTATTATATTACAGGGTAATAGTGTACCCTACCACAGGAAATAATTATAGGTCATTTAGGGGGTACACAGCGTGACCCTAAATTTTACTATGTATGCCTATGCGAAATAGAGTGTTCTGAGAAGCTTAAAATGAAGAAATAAGCGTTCTAAAATTCTTTAAAAATTCAAAGACATCTTTCAATGGTTAACTAACGCAAGGCGCAATATCAGACCTTAATATTGACCCATAAGATTTAAATTGGACCAGGTATTATATTACAGGGTAATAGTGTACCCTACCAAAGGAAATAATTATAGGTCAATTAGGGGGTACACAGCGTGACCCTAAAGTTTACTATGTATGCCTATGCGAAAAAAAGTGTTCTGAGAAGCTTAAAATGAGGAAATAAGCGTTCTAAAATGCTTTAAAAATTCAAAGACATTTTTCTATGTTAACTAACGGCACGGTATCGGACCTTAATATTGACCTATAATTTTTAAATTGGACCACGTATTATATTATAGGGTAATAGTGTACCCTACAACAGGAAATAATTATAGGTCATTTAGGGGGTACACAGCGTGACCCTAAATTTTACTATGTATGCCTATGCGAAATAGAGTGTTCTGAGATGCTTAAAATGAAGAAATAAGCGTTCTAAAATGCCTTAAAAATTCAAAGACATCTTCCAATGGTTAACTAACGCAAGGCGCAATATCAGGCCTTAATATTGACCCATAATATTTAAATTGGACCAGGTATTATATTACAGGGTAATAGTGTACCCTACCCCAGGAAATAATTATAGGTCAATTAGGGGGTACACTATGTATATTTTAAATAGTGCATTAAAACAAGGAAATACGAAGACACTTTTCTATGTTAACTAACGGCACGGTATCGGACCTTAATATTGACCTATAATTTTTAAATTGGACCACGTATTATATTACAGGGTTATAGTGTACCCTACCACAGGAAATAATTATAAGTCAATTAGGGGGTACACAGAGTGACCCTAAAGTTTACTATATATGCCTATGCGAAATAGAGTGTTCTGAGATGCTTAAAATGAAGAAATAAGCGTTCTAAAATGCTTTAAAAATTCAAAGACATTTTTCTATGTTAACTAACGGCACGGTATCGGACCTTAATATTGACCTATAATTTTTAAATTGGACCACCTATTATATTACAGGGTAATAGTGTACCCTACCACAGGAAATAATTATAGGTCATTTAGGGGGTACACTATGTATATTTTAAATAGTGCATTAAAACAAGGAAATACGAAGACACTTTTCTATGTTAACTAACGGCACGGTATCGGACCTTAATATGGACCTATAATTTTTAAATTGTACCACGTATTATATTACAGGGTAATAGTGTACCTTACCACAGGAAATAATTATAGGTCAATTAGGTGGTAGACAGCGTGACCCTAAAATTTACTATGTATGCCTATGCGAAATAGAGTGTTTTGAGAAGCTTAAAATGAAGAAATAAGCGTTCTAAAATGCTTTAAAAATTCAAAGACATCTTTCAATGGTTAACTAACGCAAGGCGCGATATCAGACCTTAATATGGAACCATAATATTTCAATTGGCCCAGGTATTATATTACAGGGTAATAGTGTACCCTACAACAGGAAATAATTATAGGTCAATTAGGGGGTACACTATGTATGTTTTAAATAGTGCATTAAAACAAGAAAATACGAAGACACTTTTCTATGTTAACTAACGGCATGGTATCGGACCTTAATATTGACCTATAATTTTTAAATTGGACCACGTATTATATTAAAGGGTAATAGTGTACCCTACCACAGGAAATAATTATAGGTCATTAAGGGGGTACACAGCGTGACCCTAAATTTTACTATGTATGCCTATGCGAAATAGAGTGTTCTGAGATGCTTAAAATGAAGAAATAAGCGTTCTAAAATGCTTTAAAAATTCAAAGACATCTTTCAATGGTTAACTAACGCAAGGCGCAATATCAGACCTTAATATTGACCCATAATATTTAAATTGGACCAGGTATTATATTACAGGGTAATAGTGTACCCTACCACAGGAAATAATTATAGGTCAATTAGGGGGTACCCTATGTATATTTTAAATAGTGCATTAAAACAAGGAAATACGAAGACATTTTTCAATGTTAACTAACGGCACGGTATCGGAACTTAATATTGACCTATAATTTTTAAATTGGACCACGTATTATATTACAGGGTAATAGTGTACCCTACCACAGGAAATAATTATAGGTCATTTAGGGGGTACACAGCGTGACCCTAAATTTTACTATGTATGCCTATGCGAAATAGAGTGTTCTGAGAAGCTTAAAATAAAGAAATAAGCGTTCTAAAATGCTTTAAAAATTCAAAGACATCTTTCAATGGTTAACTAACGCAAGGCGCAATATCAGACCATAATATTGACCCATAAAATTTAAATTGGACCAGGTATTATATTACAGGGTAATAGTGTACCCTACCAAAGGAAATAATTATAGGTCAATTAGGGGGTACACAGCGTGACCCTAAAGTTTACTATGTATGCCTATGCAAAATAAAGTGTTCTGAGAAGCTTAAAATGAGGAAATAAGCGTTCTAAAATGCTTTAAAAATTCAAAAACATTTTTCTATGTTAACTAACGGCACGGTATCGGACCTTAATATTGACCTATAATTTTTAAATTGGACCACGTATTATATTACAGGGTAATAGTGCACCCTACCACAGGAAATAATTATAGGTCATTTAGGGGGTACACAGCGTGACCCTAAATTTTACTATGTATGCCTATACGAAATAGAGTGTTCTGAGATGCTTAAAATGAAGAAATAAGCGTTCTAAAATGCTTTAAAAATTCAAAAACATCTTTCAATGGTTAACTAACGCAATTCGCAATATCAGACCTTAATATTGACCCATAATATTTAAATTGGACCAGGTATTATATTACAGGGTAATAGTGTACCCTACCACAGGAAATAATTATAGGTCAATTAGGGGGTACACTATGTATATTTTAAATTGTGCATTAAAACAAGGAAATACGAAGACACTTTTCTATGTTAACTAACGGCACGGTATCGGACCTTAATATTGACCCATAATTTTTAAATTGGACCACGTATTATATTACAGGGTAATAGTGTACCCTACCTCAGGAAATAATTATAGGTCAATTAGGGGGTACACAGTGTGACCCTAAAGTTTACTATGTATGCCTATGCGAAATAAAGTGTTCTGAGAAGCTTAAAATGAGGAAATAAGCGTTCTAAAATGCTTTTAAAATTCAAAGACATTTTTCTATGCTAACTAACGGCACGGTATCGGACCTTAATATTGACCTATAATTTTTAAATTGGACCACCTATTATATTACAGGGTAATAGTGTACCCTACCACAGGAAATAATTATAGGTCAATTAGGGGGTACACAGCGTGACCCTAAAGTTTACTATGTATGCCTATGCGAAATAAAGTGTTCTGAGAAGCTTAAAATAAAGAAATAAGCGTTCTAAAATGCTTTAAAAATTCAAAGACATCTTTCAATGGTTAACTAACGCAAGGCGCAATATCAAACCTTAATATTGACCCATAATATTTAAATTGAACAAGGTATTGTATTACAGGGTAATAGTGTACCCTACCACAGGAAATAATTATAGGTCAATTAGGGGGTACACTATGTATATTTTAAATAGTGCATTAAAACAAGGAAATACGAAGACATTTTTCAATGTTAACTAACGGCACGGTATCGGAACTTAATATTGACCTATAATTTTTACATTGGACCACGTATTATATTACAGGGTAATAGTGTACCCTACCACAGGAATTAATTATAGGTCATTTAGGGGGTACACAGCGTGACCCTAAATTTTACTATGTATGCCTATGCGAAATAAAGTGTTCTGAGAAGCTTAAAATGAGGAAATAAGCGTTCTAAAATGCTTTAAAAATTCAAAGACATTTTTCTATGTTAACTAACGGCACGGTATCGGACCTTAATATTGACCTATAATTTTTAAATTGGACCACGTATTATATTACAGGGTAATAATGTACCCTACCACAGGAAATAATTATAGGTCATTTAGGGGGTACACAGCGTGACCCTAAATTTTACTATGTATGCCTATGCGAAATAAAGTGTTCTGAGAAGCTTAAAATGAAGAAATAAGCGTTCTAAAATGCTTTAAAAATTCAAAGACATCTTTCAATGGTTAACTAGCGCAAGGCGCAATATCAGACCTTAATATTGACCCATAATATTTAAATTGGACCAGGTATTATATTACAGGGTAATAGTGCACCCTACCACAGGAAATAATTATAGGTCAATTAGGGGGTACACTATGTATATTTTAAATAGTGCATTAAAACAAGGAAATACGAAGACACTTTTCTATGTTAACTAACGGCACGGTATCGGACCTTAATATTGACCTATAATTTTTAAATTGTACCACGTATTATATTACAGGGTAATAGTGTACCTTACCACAGGAAATAATTATAGGTCAATTAGGTGGTACACAGCATGACCCTAAAACTTACTATGTATGCCTATGCGAAATAGAGTGTTCTGAGAAGCTTAAAATGAAGAAATAAGCGTTCTAAAATGCTTTAAAAATTCAAAGACATCTTTCAATGGTTAACTAACGCAAGGCGCGATATCAGACCTTAATATGGAACCATAATATTTCAATTGGACCAGGTATTATATTACAGGGTAATAGTGTACCCACCAACAGGAAATAATTATAGGTCAATTAGGGGGTACACTATGTATGTTTTAAATAGTGCATTAAAACAAGAAAATACGAAGACACTTTTCTATGTTAACTAACGGCACGGTATCGGACCTTAATATTGACCTATAATTTTTAAATTGGACCACGTATTATATTACAGGGTTATAGTGTACCCTACCACAGGAAATAATTATAGGTCAATTAGGGGGTACACAGAGTGACCCTAAAGTTTACTATGTATGCCTATGCGAAATAAAGTGTTCTGAGAAGCTTAAAATGAGGAAATAAGCGTTCTAAAATGCTTTAAAAATTCAAAGACATTTTTCTATGTTAACTAACGGCACGGTATCGGACCTTAATATTGACCTATAATTTTTAAATTGGACCACGTATTATATTACAGGGAAATAGTGTACCCTACCACAGGAAATAATTATAGGTCATTTAGGGGGTACACAGCGTGACCCTAAATTTTACTATGTATGCCTATGCGAAATAGAGTGTTCTGAGATGCTTAAAATGAAGAAATAAGCGTTCAAAAATGCTTTAAAAATTCAAAGACATCTTTCAATGGTTAACTAACGCAAGGCGCAATATCAGACCTTAATATTGACCCATAATATTTAAATTGGACCAGGTATTATATTACAGGGTAATAGTGTACCCTACCACACGAAATAATTATAGGTCAATTAGGGGATACACTATGTATATTTTAAATAGTGCATTAAAACAAGGAAATACGAAGACACTTTTCTATGTTAACTAACGGCACGGTATCGGACCTTAATATTGACCTATAATTTTTAAACTGGACCACGTATTATATTACAGGGTTATAGTGTACCCTACCACAGGAAATAATTATAGGTCAATTAGGGGGTACACAGAGTGACCCTAAAGTTTACTATGTATGCCTATGCGAAATAAAGTGTTCTGAGAAGCTTAAAATGAGGAAATAAGCGTTCTAAAATGCTTTAAAAATTCAAAGACATTTTTCTATGTTAACTAACGGCACGGTATCGGACCTTAATATTGACCTATAATTTTTAAATTGGACCACGTATTATATTACAGGGTAATAGTGTGCCCTACCACAGGAAATAATTATAGGTCATTTAGGGGGTACACAGCGTGACCCTAAATTTTACTATGTATGCCTATGCGAAATAAAGTGTTCTGAGAAGCTTAAAATGAAGAAATAAGCGTTCTAAAATGCTTTAAAAATTCAAAGACATCTTTCAATGGTTAACTAGCGCAAGGCGCAATATCAGACCTTAATATTGACCCATAATATTTAAATTGGACCAGGTATTATATTACAGGGTAATAGTGCACCCTACCACAGGAAACAATTATTGGTCAATTAGGGGTACACTATGTATATTTTAAATAGTGCATTAAAACAAGGAAATACGAAGACACTTTTCTATGTTAACTAACGGCACGGTATCGGACCTTAATATTGACCTATAATTTTTAAATTGTACCACGTATTATATTACAGGGTAATAGTGTACCTTACCACAGGAAATAATTATAGGTCAATTAGGTGGTACACAGCATGACCCTAAAATTTACTATGTATGCCTATGCGAAATAGAGTGTTCTGAGTAGCTTAAAATGAAGAAATAAGCGTTCTAAAATGCTTTAAAAATTCAAAGACATTTTTCTATGTTAACTAACGGCACGGTATCGGACCTTAATATTGACCTATAATTTTTAAATTGGACCACGTATTATATTACAGGGTAATAGTGTACCCTACCACAGGAAATATTTATAGGTCATTTAGGGGGTACACAGCGTGACCCTAAATTTTACTATGTATGCTTATGCGAAATAGAGTGTTCTGAGAAGCTTAAAATGAAGAAATAAGCGTTCTAAAATGCTTTAAAAATTCAAAGACATCTTTCAATGGTTAACAAGCGCAAGGCGCAATATCAGACCTTAATATTGACCCATAATATTTAAATTGGACCAGGTATTATATTACAGGGTAATAGTGTACCCTACCACAGGAAATAATTATAGGTCAATTAGGGGGTACACTATGTATATTTTAAATTGTGCATTAAAACAAGGAAATCCGAAGACACTTTTCTATGTTAACTAACGGCACGGTATCGGACCTTAATATTGACCCATAATTTTTAAATTGGACCACGTATTATATTACAGGGTAATAGTGTACCCTACCACAGGAAATAATTATAGGTCAATTAGGGGGTACACAGTGTGACCCTAAAGTTTACTATGTATGCCTATGCGAAATAAAGTGTTCTGAGAAGCTTAAAATGAGGAAATAAGCGTTCTAAAATGCTTTTAAAATTCAAAGACATTTTTCTATGCTAACTAACGGCACGGTATCGGACCTTAATATTGACCTATAATTTTTAAATTGGACCACCTATTATATTACAGGGTAATAGTGTACCCTACCACAGGAAATAATTATAGGTCAATTAGGGGGTACACAGCGTGACCCTAAAGTTTACTATGTATGCCTATGCGAAATAAAGTGTTCTGAGAAGCTTAAAATGAAGAAATAAGCGTTCTAAAATGCTTTAAAAATTCAAAGACATCTTTCAATGGTTAACTAACGCAAGGCGCAATATCAAACCTTAATATTGACCCATAATATTTAAATTGAACAAGGTATTGTATTACAGGGTAATAGTGTACCCTACCACAGGAAATAATTATAGGTCAATTAGGGGGTACACTATGTATATTTTAAATAGTGCATTAAAACAAGGAAATACGAAGACATTTTTCAATGTTAACTAACGGCACGGTATCGGAACTTAATATTGACCTATAATTTTTACATTGGACCACGTATTATATTACAGGGTAATGGTGTACCCTACCACAGGAATTAATTATAGGTCATTTAGGGGGTACACAGCGTGACCCTAAATTTTACTATGTATGCCTATGCGAAATAAAGTGTTCTGAGAAGCTTAAAATGAGGAAATAAGCGTTCTAAAATGCTTTAAAAATTCAAAGACATTTTTCTATGTTAACTAACGGCACGGTATCGGACCTTAATATTGACCTATAATTTTTAAATTGGACCACGTATTATATTACAGGGTAATAATGTACCCTACCACAGGAAATAATTATAGGTCATTTAGGGGGTACACAGCGAGACCCTAAATTTTACTATGTATGCCTATGCGAAATAAAGTGTTCTGAGAAGCTTAAAATGAAGAAATAAGCGTTCTAAAATGCTTTAAAAATTCAAAGACATCTTTCAATGGTTAACTAGCGCAAGGCGCGATATCAGACCTTAATATGGAACCATAATATTTCAATTGGACCAGGTATTATATTACAGGGTAATAGTGTACCCTACAACAGGAAATAATTATAGGTCAATTAGGGGGTACACTATGTATGTTTTAAATAGTGCATTAAAACAAGAAAATACGAAGACACTTTTCTATGTTAACTAACGGCACGGTATCGGACCTTAATATTGACCTATAATTTTTAAATTGGACCACGTATTATATTACAGGGTTATAGTGTACCCTACCACAGGAAATAATTATAGGTCAATTAGGGGGTACACAGTGTGACCCTAAAGTTTACTATGTATGCCTATGCGAAATAAAGTGTTCTGAGAAGCTTAAAATGAGGAAATAAGCGTTCTAAAATGCTTTTAAAATTCAAAGACATTTTTCTATGCTAACTAACGGCACGGTATCGGACCTTAATATTGACCTATAATTTTTAAATTGGACCACCTATTATATTACAGGGTAATAGTGTACCCTACCACAGGAAATAATTATAGGTCAATTAGGGGGTACACAGCGTGACCCTAAAGTTTACTATGTATGCCTATGCGAAATAAAGTGTTCTGAGAAGCTTAAAATGAAGAAATAAGCGTTCTAAAATGCTTTAAAAATTCAAAGACATCTTTCAATGGTTAACTAACGCAAGGCGCAATATCAAACCTTAATATTGACCCATAATATTTAAATTGAACAAGGTATTGTATTACAGGGTAATAGTGTACCCTACCACAGGAAATAATTATAGGTCAATTAGGGGGTACACTATGTATATTTTAAATAGTGCATTAAAACAAGGAAATACGAAGACATTTTTCAATGTTAACTAACGGCACGGTATCGGAACTTAATATTGACCTATAATTTTTACATTGGACCACGTATTATATTACAGGTTAATGGTGTACCCTACCACAGGAATTAATTATAGGTCATTTAGGGGGTACACAGCGTGACCCTAAATTTTACTATGTATGCCTATGCGAAATAAAGTGTTCTGAGAAGCTTAAAATGAGGAAATAAGCGTTCTAAAATGCTTTTAAAATTCAAAGACATTTTTCTATGCTAACTAACGGCACGGTATCGGACCTTAATATTGACCTATAATTTTTAAATTGGACCACCTATTATATTACAGGGTAATAGTGTACCCTACCACAGGAAATAATTATAGGTCAATTAGGGGGTACACAGCGTGACCCTAAAGTTTACTATGTATGCCTATGCGAAATAAAGTGTTCTGAGAAGCTTAAAATGAAGAAATAAGCGTTCTAAAATGCTTTAAAAATTCAAAGACATCTTTCAATGGTTAACTAACGCAAGGCGCAATATCAAACCTTAATATTGACCCATAATATTTAAATTGAACAAGGTATTGTATTACAGGGTAATAGTGTACCCTACCACAGGAAATAATTATAGGTCAATTAGGGGGTACACTATGTATATTTTAAATAGTGCATTAAAACAAGGAAATACGAAGACATTTTTCAATGTTAACTAACGGCACGGTATCGGAACTTAATATTGACCTATAATTTTTACATTGGACCACGTATTATATTACAGGGTAATGGTGTACCCTACCACAGGAATTAATTATAGGTCATTTAGGGGGTACACAGCGTGACCCTAAATTTTACTATGTATGCCTATGCGAAATAAAGTGTTCTGAGAAGCTTAAAATGAGGAAATAAGCGTTCTAAAATGCTTTAAAAATTCAAAGACATTTTTCTATGTTAACTAACGGCACGGTATCGGACCTTAATATTGACCTATAATTTTTAAATTGGACCACGTATTATATTACAGGGTAATAATGTACCCTACCACAGGAAATAATTATAGGTCATTTAGGGGGTACACAGCGAGACCCTAAATTTTACTATGTATGCCTATGCGAAATAAAGTGTTCTGAGAAGCTTAAAATGAAGAAATAAGCGTTCTAAAATGCTTTAAAAATTCAAAGACATCTTTCAATGGTTAACTAGCGCAAGGCGCGATATCAGACCTTAATATGGAACCATAATATTTCAATTGGACCAGGTATTATATTACAGGGTAATAGTGTACCCTACAACAGGAAATAATTATAGGTCAATTAGGGGGTACACTATGTATGTTTTAAATAGTGCATTAAAACAAGAAAATACGAAGACACTTTTCTATGTTAACTAACGGCACGGTATCGGACCTTAATATTGACCTATAATTTTTAAATTGGACCACGTATTATATTACAGGGTTATAGTGTACCCTACCACAGGAAATAATTATAGGTCAATTAGGGGGTACACAGTGTGACCCTAAAGTTTACTATGTATGCCTATGCGAAATAAAGTGTTCTGAGAAGCTTAAAATGAGGAAATAAGCGTTCTAAAATGCTTTTAAAATTCAAAGACATTTTTCTATGCTAACTAACGGCACGGTATCGGACCTTAATATTGACCTATAATTTTTAAATTGGACCACCTATTATATTACAGGGTAATAGTGTACCCTACCACAGGAAATAATTATAGGTCAATTAGGGGGTACACAGCGTGACCCTAAAGTTTACTATGTATGCCTATGCGAAATAAAGTGTTCTGAGAAGCTTAAAATGAAGAAATAAGCGTTCTAAAATGCTTTAAAAATTCAAAGACATCTTTCAATGGTTAACTAACGCAAGGCGCAATATCAAACCTTAATATTGACCCATAATATTTAAATTGAACAAGGTATTGTATTACAGGGTAATAGTGTACCCTACCACAGGAAATAATTATAGGTCAATTAGGGGGTACACTATGTATATTTTAAATAGTGCATTAAAACAAGGAAATACGAAGACATTTTTCAATGTTAACTAACGGCACGGTATCGGAACTTAATATTGACCTATAATTTTTACATTGGACCACGTATTATATTACAGGGTAATGGTGTACCCTACCACAGGAATTAATTATAGGTCATTTAGGGGGTACACAGCGTGACCCTAAATTTTACTATGTATGCCTATGCGAAATAAAGTGTTCTGAGAAGCTTAAAATGAGGAAATAAGCGTTCTAAAATGCTTTAAAAATTCAAAGACATTTTTCTATGTTAACTAACGGCACGGTATCGGACCTTAATATTGACCTATAATTTTTAAATTGGACCACGTATTATATTACAGGGTAATAATGTACCCTACCACAGGAAATAATTATAGGTCATTTAGGGGGTACACAGCGAGACCCTAAATTTTACTATGTATGCCTATGCGAAATAAAGTGTTCTGAGAAGCTTAAAATGAAGAAATAAGCGTTCTAAAATGCTTTAAAAATTCAAAGACATCTTTCAATGGTTAACTAGCGCAAGGCGCTATATCAGACCTTAATATGGAACCATAATATTTCAATTGGACCAGGTATTATATTACAGGGTAATAGTGTACCCTACAACAGGAAATAATTATAGGTCAATTAGGGGGTACACTATGTATGTTTTAAATAGTGCATTAAAACAAGAAAATACGAAGACACTTTTCTATGTTAACTAACGGCACGGTATCGGACCTTAATATTGACCTATAATTTTTAAATTGGACCACGTATTATATTACAGGGTTATAGTGTACCCTACCACAGGAAATAATTATAGGTCAATTAGGGGGTACACAGAGTGACCCTAAAGTTTACTATGTATGCCTATGCGAAATAAAGTGTTCTGAGAAGCTTAAAATGAGGAAATAAGCGTTCTAAAATGCTTTAAAAATTCAAAGACATTTTTCTATGTTAACTAACGGCACGGTATCGGACCTTAATATTGACCTATAATTTTTAAATTGGACCACGTATTATATTACAGGGAAATAGTGTACCCTACCACAGGAAATAATTATAGGTCATTTAGGGGGTACACAGCGTGACCCTAAATTTTACTATGTATGCCTATGCGAAATAGAGTGTTCTGAGATGCTTAAAATGAAGAAATAAGCGTTCAAAAATGCTTTAAAAATTCAAAGACATCTTTCAATGGTTAACTAACGCAAGGCGCAATATCAGACCTTAATATTGACCCATAATATTTAAATTGGACCAGGTATTATATTACAGGGTAATAGTGTACCCTACCACAGGAAATAATTATAGGTCAATTAGGGGATACACTATGTATATTTTAAATAGTGCATTAAAACAAGGAAATACGAAGACACTTTTCTATGTTAACTAACGGCACGGTATCGGACCTTAATATTGACCTATAATTTTTAAACTGGACCACGTATTACATTACAGGGTTATAGTGTACCCTACCACAGGAAATAATTATAGGTCAATTAGGGGGTACACAGAGTGACCCTAAAGTTTACTATGTATGCCTATGCGAAATAAAGTGTTCTGAGAAGCTTAAAATGAGGAAATAAGCGTTCTAAAATGCTTTAAAAATTCAAAGACATTTTTCTATGTTAACTAACGGCACGGTATCGGACCTTAATATTGACCTATAATTTTTAAATTGGACCACGTATTATATTACAGGGTAATAGTGTGCCCTACCACAGGAAATAATTATAGGTCATTTAGGGGGTACACAGCGTGACCCTAAATTTTACTATGTATGCCTATGCGAAATAAAGTGTTATGAGAAGCTTAAAATGAAGAAATAAGCGTTCTAAAATGCTTTAAAAATTCAAAGACATCTTTCAATGGTTAACTAGCGCAAGGCGCAATATCAGACCTTAATATTGACCCATAATATTTAAATTGGACCAGGTATTATATTACAGGGTAATAGTGCACCCTACCACAGGAAATAATTATAGGTCAATTAGGGGTACACTATGTATATTTTAAATAGTGCATTAAAACAAGGAAATACGAAGACACTTTTCTATGTTAACTAACGGCACGGTATCGGACCTTAATATTGACCTATAATTTTTAAATTGTACCACGTATTATATTACAGGGTAATAGTGTACCTTACCACAGGAAATAATTATAGGTCAATTAGGTGGTACACAGCATGACCCTAAAATTTACTATGTATGCCTATGCGAAATAGAATGTTCTGAGAAGCTTAAAATGAAGAAATAAGC
This sequence comes from Parasteatoda tepidariorum, assembly GCF_982258835.1. Taxonomy (NCBI): domain Eukaryota; kingdom Metazoa; phylum Arthropoda; class Arachnida; order Araneae; family Theridiidae; genus Parasteatoda; species Parasteatoda tepidariorum. Next base: position 14,990 of record NW_028257487.1, read on the forward strand.
GTTCTAAAATGCTTTAAAAATTCAAAGACATCTTTCAATGGTTAACTAACGCAAGGCGCAATATCAGACCTTAATATTGACCCATAACATTTAAATTGGACCAGGTATTATATTACAGGGTATTAGTGTACCCTTCCACAGGAAATAATTATAGGTCAATTAGGGGGTACACTATGTATATTTTAAATAGTGCATTAAAACAAGGAAATACGAAGACACTTTTCTATGTTAACTAACGGCACGGTATCGGACCTTAATATTGACCTATAATTTTTAAATTGGACCACGTATTATATTACAGGGTTATAGTGTACCCTACCACAGGAAATAATTATAGGTCAATTAGGGGGTACACAGAGTGACCCTAAAGTTTACTATGTATGCCTATGCGAAATAAAGTGTTCTGAGAAGCTTAAAATGAGGAAATAAGCGTTCTAAAATGCTTTAAAAATTCAAAGACATTTTTCTATGTTAACTAACGGCACGGTATCGGATCTTAATATTGACCTATAATTTTTAAATTGGACCACGTATTATATTACAGGGTAATAGTGTGCCCTACCACAGGAAATAATTATAGGTCATTTAGGGGGTACACAGCGTGACCCTAAATTTTACTATGTATGCCTATGCGAAATAAAGTGTTCTGAGAAGCTTAAAATGAAGAAATAAGCGTTCTAAAATGCTTTAAAAATTCAAAGACATCTTTCAATGGTTAACTAGCGCAAAGGCGCAATATCAGACCTTAAATATTGACCCATAATATTTAAATTGGCCCAGGTATTATATTACAGGGTAATAGTGCACCCTACCACAGGAAATAATTATAGGTCAATTAGGGGGTACACTATGTATATTTTAAATAGTGCATTAAAACAAGGAAATACGAAGACACTTTTCTATGTTAACTAACGGCACGGTATCGGACCTTAATATTGACCTATAATTTTTAAATTGTACCACGTATTATATTACAGGGTAATAGTGTACCTTACCACAGGAAATAATTATAGGTCAATTAGGTGGTACACAGCATGACCCTAAAATTTACTATGTATGCCTATGCGAAATAGAGTGTTCTGAGAAGCTTAAAATGAAGAAATAAGCGTTCTAAAATGCTTTAAAAATTCAAAGACATCTTTCAATGGTTAACTAACGCAAGGCGCGATATCAGACCTTAATATGGAACCATAATATTTCAATTGGACCAGGTATTATATTACAGGGTAATAGTGTACCCTACAACAGGAAATAATTATAGGTCAATTAGGGGGTACACTATGTATGTTTTAAATAGTGCATTAAACAAGAAAATACGAAGACACTTTTCTATGTTAACTAACGGCACGGTATCGGACCTTAATATTGACCTATAATTTTTAAATTGGACCACGTATTATATTACAGGGTTATAGTGTACCCTACCACAGGAAATAATTATAGGTCAATTAGGGGTACACAGAGTGACCCTAAAGTTTACTATGTATGCCTATGCGAAATAAAGTGTTCTGAGAAGCTTAAAAATGAGGAAATAAGCGTTCTAAAATGCTTTAAAAATTCAAAGACATTTTTCCTATGTTAACTAACGGCACGGTATAGACCTTAATATTGACCTATAATTTTAAATTGGACCACGTATTATATTACAGGGTAATATTGTGCCCTACCACAGGAAATAATTATAGGTCATTTAGGGGGTACACAGCGTGACCCTAAATTTTACTATGTATGCCTATGCCAAATAAAGTGTTCTGAGAAGCTTAAAATGAAGAAATAAGCGTTCTAAAATGCTTTAAAAATTCAAAGACATCTTTCAATGGTTAACTAGCGCAAGGCGCAATATCAGACCTTAATATTGACCCATAATATTTAAATTGGACCAGGTATTATATTACAGGGTAATAGTGTACCCTACAACAGGAAATAATTATAGGTCAATTAGGGGTACACTATGTATGTTTTAAATAGTGCATTAAAACAAGAAAATACGAAGACACTTTTCTATGTTAACTAACGGCACGGTATCGGACCTTAATATTGACCTATAATTTTTAAATTGGACCACGTATTATATTACAGGGTTATAGTGTACCCTACCACAGGAAATAATTATAGGTCAATTAGGGGGTACACAGAGTGACCCTAAAGTTTACTATGTATGCCTATGCGAAATAAAGTGTTCTGAGAAGCTAAAAATGAGGAAATAAGCGTTCTAAAATGCTTTAAAAATTAAAAGACATTTTTCTATGTTAACTAACAGCACGGTATCGGACCTTAATATTGACCTATAATTTTTAAATTGGACCACGTATTATATTACAGGGTAATAGTGTACCCTACCACAGGAAATAATTATAGGTCATTTAGGGGGTACACAGCGTGACCCTAAATTTTATACTATGTATGCCTATGCGAAATAGAGTGTTCTGAGATGCTTAAAATGAAGAAATAAGCGTTCTAAAATGCTTTAAAAATTCAAAGACATCTTCCAATGGTTAACTAACGCAAGTCGCAATATCAGACCTTAATATTGACCCATAATATTTAAATTGGACCAGGTATTATATTACAGGGTAATAGTGTACCCTACCACAGGATATAATTATAGGTCAATTAGGGGGTACACTATGTATATTTTAAATAGTGCATTAAAACAAGGAAATACGAAGACACTTTTCTATGTTAACTAACGGCACGGTATCGGAACTTAATATTGACCTATAATTTTTAATTGGACCACGTATTATATTACAGGGTAATAGTGTACCCTACCACAGGAAATAATTATAGGTCAATTAGGGGGTACACAGAGTGACCCTAAAGTTTTCTATATATGCCTATGCGAAATAGAGTGTTCTGAGATGCTTAAAATGAAGAAATAAGCGTTCTAAAATGCTTTAAAAATTCAAAGACATCTTTCAATGGTTAACTAACGCAAGGCGCAATAGCAGACCTTAATATTGACCCATAATATTTCAATTGGACCAGGTATTATATTACAGGGTAATAGTGTACCCTACCACAGGAAATAATTATAGGTCAATTAGGGGTACACTATGTATATTTTAAATAGTGCATTAAAACAAGGAAATACGAAGACATTTTTCAATGTTAACTAACGGCACGGTATCGGAACTTAATATTGACCTATAATTTTTAAATTGGACCACGTATTATATTACAGGGTAATAGTGTACCCTACCACAGGAAATAATTATAGGTTATTTAGGGGGTACACAGCGTGGACCCTAAATTTTACTATGTATGCCTATGCGAAATAGAGTGTTCTGAGAAGCTTAAAATGAAGAAATAAGCGTTCTAAAATTCTTTAAAAATTCAAAGACATCTTTCAATGGTTAACTAACGCAAGGCGCAATATCAGACCTAATATTGACCCATAAAATTTAAATTGGACCAGGTATTATATTACAGGGTAATAGTGTACCCTACCAAAGGAATAATTATAGGTCAATTAGGGGGTACACAGCGTGACCCTAAAGTTTACTATGTATGCCTATGCGAAAAAAGTGTTCTGAGAAGCTTAAAATGAGGAAATAAGCGTTCTAAAATGCTTTCAAAATTCAAAGACATTTTTCTATGTTAACTAACGGCACGGTATCGGATCTTAATATTGACCTATAATTTTTAATTGGACCACGTATTATATTACAGGGTAATAGTGTGCCCTACCACAGGAAATAATTATAGGTCATTTAGGGGGTACACAGCGTGACCCTAAATTTTACTATGTATGCCTATGCGAAATAAAGTGTTCTGAGAAGCTTAAAATGAAGAAATAAGCGTTCTAAAATGCTTTTAAAAATTCAAAGACATCTTTCAATGGTTAACTAGCGCAAGGCCAATATCAGACCTTAATATTGACCCATAATATTTAAATTGGCCCAGGTATTATATTACAGGGTAATAGTGCACCCTACCACAGGAAATAATTATAGGTCAATTAGGGGGTACACTATGTATATTTTAAATAGTGCGATTAAAACAAGGAAATACGAAGACACTTTTCTATGTTAACTAACGGCACGGTATCGGACCTTAATATTGACCTATAATTTTTAAATTGTACCACGTATTATATTACAGGGTAATAGTGTACCTTACCACAGGAAATAATTATAGGGTCAATTAGGTGGTACACAGCCATGACCCTAAAATTTTACTATGTATGCTATGCGAAATAGAGTGTTCTGAGAAGCTTAAAATGAAGAAATAAGCGTTCTAAATGCTTTAAAAATTCAAAGACATCTTTCAATGGTTAACTAACGCAAGGCGCGATATCAGACCTTAATATGGAACCATAATATTTCAATTGGACCAGGTATTATATTTACAGGGTAATAGTGTACCCTACCACAGGAAATAATTATAGGTCAATTAGGGGGTACACAGAGTGACCCTAAAGTTTACTATGTATGCCTATGCGAAATAAAGTGTTCTGAGAAGCTTAAAATGAGGAAATAAGCGTTCTAAAATGCTTAAAAATTCAAAGACATTTTTCTATGTTAACTAACGGCACGGTATCGGACCTTAATATTGACCTATAATTTTTAAATTGGACCACGTATTATATTACAGGGTAATAGTGTGCCCTACCACAGGAAATAATTATAGGTCATTAGGGGGGGTACACAGCGTGACCCTAAATTTTACTATGTATGCCTATGCGAAATAAAGTGTTCTGAGAAGCAAAATGAAGAAATAAGCGTTCTAAAATGCTTTAAAAATTCAAAGACATCTTTCAATGGTTAACTAACGCAAGGCGCAATATCAGACCTTAATATTGACCCATAATATTTAAATTGGACCAGGTATTATATTACAGGGTAATAGTGTACCCTACCACAGGAAATAATTATAGGTCAATTAGGGGGTACACTATGTATATTTTAAATAGTGCATTAAAACAAGGAAATACGAAGACATTTTTCAATGTTAACTAACGGCACGGTATCGGAACTTAATATTGACCTATAATTTTTAAATTGGACCACGTATTATATTACAGGGTAAAAGTGTACCCTACCACAGTAAATAATTATAGGTCATTTAGGGGGTACACAGCGTGACCCTAAATTTTACTATGTATGCCTATGCGAAATAGAGTGTTCTGAGAAGCTTAAAATGAAGAAATAAGCGTTCTAAAATGCTTTAAAAATTCAAAGACATCTTTCAATGGTTAACTAACGCAAGGCGCAATATCGGACCTTAATATTGACCTATAATTTTTAAATTGGACACGTATTATATTACAGGGTTATAGTGTACCCCTACCACAGGAAATAATTATAGGTCATTTAGGGGGTACACAGCGTGACCCTAAATTTTACTATGTATGCCTATGCGAAATAGAGTGTTCTGAGAGCTTAAAATGAAGAAATAAGCGTTCTAAATGCTTTAAAAATTCAAAGACATCTTTCAATGGTTAACTAACGCAAGGCGCAATATCGGACCTTAATATTGACCTATAATTTTTAATTGGACCACGTATTATATTACAGGGTAATAGTGTGCCCTACCACAGGAAATAATTATAGGTCATTTAGGGGGTACACAGCGTGACCCTAAATTTTACTATGTATGCCTATGCGAAATAAAGTGTTCTGAGAAGCTTAAAATGAAGAAATAAGCGTTCTAAAATGCTTTAAAAATTCAAAGACATCTTTCAATGGTTAACTAGCGCAAGGCGCAATATCAGACCTTAATATTGACCCATAATATTTAAATTGGCCCAGGTATTATATTACAGGGTAATAGTGCACCCTACCACAGGAAATAATTATAGGTCAATTAGGGGGTACACTATGTATATTTTAAATAGTGCATTAAAACAAGGAAATACGAAGACACTTTTCTATGTTAACTAACGGCACGGTATCGGACCTTAATATTGACCTATAATTTTTAAATTGTACCACGTATTATATTACAGGGTAATAGTGTACCTTACCACAGGAAATAATTATAGGTCAATTAGGTGGTACACAGCATGACCCTAAAATTTACTATGTATGCCTATGCGAAATAGAGTGTTCTGAGAAGCTTAAAATGAAGAAATAAGCGTTCTAAAATGCTTTAAAAATTCAAAGACATCTTTCAATGGTTAACTAACGCAAGGCGCGATATCAGACCTTAATATGGAACCATAATATTTCAATTGGACCAGGTATTATATTACAGGGTAATAGTGTACCCTACAACAGGAAATAATTATAGGTCAATTAGGGGGTACACTATGTATGTTTTAAATAGTGCATTAAAACAAGAAAATACGAAGACACTTTTCTATGTTAACTAACGGCACGGTATCGGACCTTAATATTGACCTATAATTTTTAAATTGGACCACGTATTATATTACAGGGTTATAGTGTACCCTACCACAGGAAATAATTATAGGTCAATTAGGGGGTACACAGAGTGACCCTAAAGTTTACTATGTATGCCTATGCGAAATAAAGTGTTCTGAGAAGCTTAAAATGAGGAAATAAGCGTTCTAAAATGCTTTAAAAATTCAAAGACATTTTTCTATGTTAACTAACGGCACGGTATCGGACCTTAATATTGACCTATAATTTTTAAATTGGACCACGTATTATATTACAGGGTAATAGTGTGCCCTACCACAGGAAATAATTATAGGTCATTTAGGGGGTACACAGCGTGACCCTAAATTTTACTATGTATGCCTATGCGAAATAAAGTGTTCTGAGAAGCTTAAAATGAAGAAATAAGCGTTCTAAAATGCTTTAAAAATTCAAAGACATCTTTCAATGGTTAACTAGCGCAAGGCGCAATATCAGACCTTAATTTTGACCCATAATATTTAAATTGGACCAGGTATTATATTACAGGGTAATAGTGTACCCTACAACAGGAAATAATTATAGGTCAATTAGGGGGTACACTATGTATGTTTTAAATAGTGCATTAAAACAAGAAAATACGAAGACACTTTTCTATGTTAACTAACGGCACGGTATCGGACCTTAATATTGACCTATAATTTTTAAATTGTACCACGTATTATATTACAGGGTAATAGTGTACATTACCACAGGAAATAATTATAGGTCAATTAGGTGGTACACAGCATGACCCTAAAATTTACTATGTATGCCTATGCGAAATAGAGTGTTCTGAGAAGCTTAAAATGAAGAAATAAGCGTTCTAAAATGCTTTAAAAATTCAAAGACATCTTTCAATGGTTAACTAACGCAAGGCGCGATATCAGACCTTAATATGAAACCATAATATTTCAATTGGACCAGGTATTATATTACAGGGTAATAGTGTACCCTACCACAGGAAATAATTATAGGTCAATTAGGGGGTACACAGAGTGACCCTAAAGTTTACTATGTATGCCTATGCGAAATAAAGTGTTCTGAGAAGCTTAAAATGAGGAAATAAGCGTTCTAAAATGCTTTAAAAATTCAAAGACATTTTTCTATGTTAACTAACGGCACGGTATCGGACCTTAATATTGACCTATAATTTTTAAATTGGACCACGTATTATATTACAGGGTAATAGTGTGCCCTACCACAGGAAATAATTATAGGTCATTTAGGGGGTACACAGCGTGACCCTAAATTTTACTATGTATGCCTATGCGAAATAAAGTGTTCTGAGAAGCTTAAAATGAAGAAATAAGCGTTCTAAAATGCTTTAAAAATTCAAAGACATCTTTCAATGGTTAACTAACGCAAGGCGCAATATCAGACCTTAATATTGACCCATAATATTTAAATTGGACCAGGTATTATATTACAGGGTAATAGTGTACCCTACCACAGGAAATAATTATAGGTCAATTAGGGGGTACACTATGTATATTTTAAATAGTGCATTAAAACAAGGAAATACGAAGACATTTTTCAATGTTAACTAACGGCACGGTATCGGAACTTAATATTGACCTATAATTTTTAAATTGGACCACGTATTATATTACAGGGTAAAAGTGTACCCTACCACAGTAAATAATTATAGGTCATTTAGGGGGTACACAGCGTGACCCTAAATTTTACTATGTATGCCTATGCGAAATAGAGTGTTCTGAGAAGCTTAAAATGAAGAAATAAGCGTTCTAAAATGCTTTAAAAATTCAAAGACATCTTTCAATGGTTAACTAACGCAAGGCGCAATATCGGACCTTAATATTGACCTATAATTTTTAAATTGGACCACGTATTATATTACAGGGTTATAGTGTACCCTACCACAGGAAATAATTATAGGTCAATTAAGGGGTACACAGAGTGACCCTAAAGTTTACTATGTATGCCTATGCGAAATAAAGTGTTCTGAGAAGCTAAAAATGAGGAAATAAGCGTTCTAAAATGCTTTAAAAATTAAAAGACATTTTTCTATGTTAACTAACAGCACGGTATCGGACCTTAATATTGACCTATAATTTTTAAATTGGACCACGTATTATATTACAGGGTAATAGTGTACCCTACCACAGGAAATAATTATAGGTCATTTAGGGGGTACACAGCGTGACCCTAAATTTTACTATGTATGCCTATGCGAAATAGAGTGTTCTGAGATGCTTAAAATGAAGAAATAAGCGTTCTAAAATGCTTTAAAAATTCAAAGACATCTTCCAATGGTTAACTAGCGCAAGTCGCAATATCAGACCTTAATATTGACCCATAATATTTAAATTGGACCAGGTATTATATTACAGGGTAATAGTGTACCCTACCACAGGATATAATTATAGGTCAATTAGGGGGTACACTATGTATATTTTAAATAGTGCATTAAAACAAGGAAATACGAAGACACTTTTCTATGTTAACTAACGGCACGGTATCGGAACTTAATATTGACCTATAATTTTTAAATTGGACCACGTATTATATTACAGGGTAATAGTGTACCCTACCACAGGAAATAATTATAGGTCAATTAGGGGGTACACAGAGTGACCCTAAAGTTTTCTATATATGCCTATGCGAAATAGAGTGTTCTGAGATGCTTAAAATGAAGAAATAAGCGTTCTAAAATGCTTTAAAAATTCAAAGACATCTTTCAATGGTTAACTAACGCAAGGCGCAATATCAGACCTTAATATTGACCCATAATATTTCAATTGGACCAGGTATTATATTACAGGGTAATAGTGTACCCTACCACAGGAAATAATTATAGGTCAATTAGGGGGTACACTATGTATATTTTAAATAGTGCATTAAAACAAGGAAATACGAAGACATTTTTCAATGTTAACTAACGGCACGGTATCGGAACTTAATATTGACCTATAATTTTTAAATTGGACCACGTATTATATTACAGGGTAATAGTGTACCCTACCACAGGAAATAATTATAGGTTATTTAGGGGGTACACAGCGTGACCCTAAATTTTACTATGTATGCCTATGCGAAATAGAGTGTTCTGAGAAGCTTAAAATGAAGAAATAAGCGTTCTAAAATTCTTTAAAAATTCAAAGACATCTTTCAATGGTTAACTAACGCAAGGCGCAATATCAGACCTTAATATTGACCCATAAAATTTAAATTGGACCAGGTATTATATTACAGGGTAATAGTGTACCCTACCAAAGGAAATAATTATAGGTCAATTAGGGGGTACACAGCGTGACCCTAAAGTTTACTATGTATGCCTATGCGAAAAAAAGTGTTCTGAGAAGCTTAAAATGAGGAAATAAGCGTTCTAAAATGCTTTAAAAATTCAAAGACATTTTTCTATGTTAACTAACGGCACGGTATCGGACCTTAATATTGACCTATAATTTTTAAATTGGACCACGTATTATATTACAGGGTAATAGTGTACCCTACCACAGGATATAATTATAGGTCATTTAGGGGGTACACAGCGTGACCCTAAATTTTACTATGTATGCCTATGCGAAATAGAGTGTTCTGAGATGCTTAAAATGAAGAAATAAGCGTTCTAAAATGCCTTAAAAATTCAAAGACATCTTCCAATGGTTAACTAACGCAAGGCGCAATATCAGACCTTAATATTGACCCATAATATTTAAATTGGACCAGGTATTATATTACAGGGTAATAGTGTACCCTACCACAGGAAATAATTATAGGTCAATTAGGGGGTACACTATGTATATTTTAAATAGTGCATTAAAACAAGGAAATACGAAGACACTTTTCTATGTTAACTAACGGCACGGTATCGGACCTTAATATTGACCTATAATTTTTAAATTGGACCACGTATTATATTACAGGGTAATAGTGTACCCTACCACAGGTAATAATTATAGGTCAATTAGGGGGTACACAGAGTGACCCTAAAGTTTTCTATATATGCCTATGCGAAATAGAGTGTTCTGAGATGCTTAAAATGAAGAAATAAGCGTTCTAAAATGCTTTAAAAATTCAAAGACATCTTTCAATGGTTAACTAACGCAAGGCGCAATATCAGACCTTAATATTGACCCATAATATTTCAATTGGACCAGGTATTATATTACAGGGTAATAGTGTACCCTACCACAGGAAATAATTATAGGTCAATTAGGGGGTACACTATGTATATTTTAAATAGTGCATTAAAACAAGGAAATACGAAGACATTTTTCAATGTTAACTAACGGCACGGTATCGGAACTTAATATTGACCTATAATTTTTAAATTGGACCACGTATTATATTACAGGGTAATAGTGTACCCTACCACAGGAAATAATTATAGGTCATTTAGGGGGTACACAGCGTGACCCTAAATTTTACTATGTATGCCTATGCGAAATAGAGTGTTCTGAGAAGCTTAAAATGAAGAAATAAGCGTTCTAAAATTCTTTAAAAATTCAAAGACATCTTTCAACTGGTTAACTAACGCAAGGCGCAATATCAGACCTTAATATTGACCCATAAAATTTAAATTGGACCAGGTATTATATTACAGGGTAATAGTGTACCCTACCAAAGGAAATAATTATAGGTCAATTAGGGGGTACACAGCGTGACCCTAAAGTTTACTATGTATGCCTATGCGAAAAAAAGTGTTCTGAGAAGCTTAAAATGAGGAAATAAGCGTTCTAAAATGCTTTAAAAATTCAAAGACATTTTTCTATGTTAACTAACGGCACGGTATCGGACCTTAATATTGACCTATAATTTTTAAATTGGACCACGTATTATATTATAGGGTAATAGTGTACCCTACCACAGGAAATAATTATAGGTCATTTAGGGGGTACACAGCGTGACCCTAAATTTTACTATGTATGCCTATGCGAAATAGAGTGTTCTGAGATGCTTAAAATGAAGAAATAAGCGTTCTAAAATGCCTTAAAAATTCAAAGACATCTTCCAATGGTTAACTAACGCAAGGCGCAATATCAGACCTTAATATTGACCCATAATATTTAAATTGGACCAGGTATTATATTACAGGGTAATAGTGTACCCTACCCCAGGAAATAATTATAGGTCAATTAGGGGGTACACTATGTATATTTTAAATAGTGCATTAAAACAAGGAAATACGAAGACATTTTTCAATGTTAACTAACGGCACGGTATCGGAACTTAATATTGACCTATAATTTTTAAATTGGACCACGTATTATATTACAGGGTAATAGTGTACCCTACCACAGGAAATAATTATAGGTTATTTAGGGGGTTCACAGCGTGACCCTAAATTTTACTATGTATGCCTATGCGAAATAGAGTGTTCTGAGAAGCTTAAAATGAAGAAATAAGCGTTCTAAAATTCTTTAAAAATTCAAAGACATCTTTCAATGGTTAACTAACGCAAGGCGCAATATCAGACCTTAATATTGACCCATAAAATTTAAATTGGACCAGGTATTATATTACAGGGTAATAGTGTACCCTACCAAAGGAAATAATTATAGGTCAATTAGGGGGTACACAGCGTGACCCTAAAGTTTACTATGTATGCCTATGCGAAAAAAAGTGTTCTGAGAAGCTTAAAATGAGGAAATAAGCGTTCTAAAATGCTTTAAAAATTCAAAGACATTTTTCTATGTTAACTAACGGCACGGTATCGGACCTTAATATTGACCTATAATTTTTAAATTGGACCACGTATTATATTACAGGGTAATAGTGTACCCTACCACAGGAAATAATTATAGGTCATTTAGGGGGTACACAGCGTGACCCTAAATTTTACTATGTATGCCTATGCGAAATAGAGTGTTCTGAGATGCTTAAAATGAAGAAATAAGCGTTCTAAAATGCCTTAAAAATTCAAAGACATCTTCCAATGGTTAACTAACGCAAGGCGCAATATCAGACCTTAATATTGACCCATAATATTTAAATTGGACCAGGTATTATATTACAGGGTAATAGTGTACCCTACCACAGGAAATAATTATAGGTCAATTAGGGGGTACACTATGTATATTTTAAATAGTGCATTAAAACAAGGAAATACGAAGACACTTTTCTATGTTAACTAACGGCACGGTATCGGACCTTAATATTGACCTATAATTTTTAAATTGGACCACGTATTATATTACAGGGTAATAGTGTACCCTACCACAGGAAATAATTATAGGTCAATTAGGGGGTACACAGAGTGACCCTAAAGTTTTCTATATATGCCTATGCGAAATAGAGTGTTCTGAGATGCTTAAAATGAAGAAATAAGCGTTCTAAAATGCTTTAAAAATTCAAAGACATCTTTCAATGGTTAACTAACGCAAGGCGCAATATCAGACCTTAATATTGACCCATAATATTTCAATTTGACCAGGTATTATATTACAGGGTAATAGTGTACCCTACCACAGGAAATAATTATAGGTCAATTAGGGGGTACACTATGTATATTTTAAATAGTGCATTAAAACAAGGAAATACGAAGACATTTTTCAATGTTAACTAACGGCACGGTATCGGAACTTAATATTGACCTATAATTTTTAAATTGGACCACGTATTATATTACAGGGTAATAGTGTACCCTAAAAACAGGAAATAATTATAGGTCATTTAGGGGGTACACAGCGTGACCCTAAATTTTACTATGTATGCCTATGCGAAATAGAGTGTTCTGAGAAGCTTAAAATGAAGAAATAAGCGTTCTAAAATTCTTTAAAAATTCAAAGACATCTTTCAATGGTTAACTAACGCAAGGCGCAATATCAGACCTTAATATTGACCCATAAAATTTAAATTGGACCAGGTATTATATTACAGGGTAATAGTGTACCCTACCAAAGGAAATAATTATAGGTCAATTAGGGGGTACACAGCGTGACCCTAAAGTTTACTATGTATGTCTATGCGAAAAAAAGTGTTCTGAGAAGCTTAAAATGAGGAAATAAGCGTTCTAAAATGCTTTAAAAATTCAAAGACATTTTTCTATGTTAACTAACGGCACGGTATCGGACCTTAATATTGACCTATAATTTTTAAATTGGACCACGTATTATATTATAGGGTAATAGTGTACCCTACAACAGGAAATAATTATAGGTCATTTAGGGGGTACACAGCGTGACCCTAAATTTTACTATGTATGCCTATGCGAAATAGAGTGTTCTGAGATGCTTAAAATGAAGAAATAAGCGTTCTAAAATGCCTTAAAAATTCAAAGACATCTTCCAATGGTTAACTAACGCAAGGCGCAATATCAGGCCTTAATATTGACCCATAATATTTAAATTGGACCAGGTATTATATTACAGGGTAATAGTGTACCCTTCCCCAGGAAATAATTATAGGTCAATTAGGGGGTACACTATGTATATTTTAAATAGTGCATTAAAACAAGGAAATACGAAGACACTTTTCTATGTTAACTAACGGCACGGTATCGGACCTTAATATTGACCTATAATTTTTAAATTGGACCACGTATTATATTACAGGGTTATAGTGTACCCTACCACAGGAAATAATTATAGGTCAATTAGGGGGTACACAGAGTGACCCTAAAGTTTACTATATATGCCTATGCGAAATAGAGTGTTCTGAGACGCTTAAAATGAAGAAATAAGCGTTCTAAAATGCTTTAAAAATTCAAAGACATTTTTCTATGTTAACTAACGGCACGGTATCGGACCTTAATATTGACCTATAATTTTTAAATTGGACCACCTATTATATTACAGGGTAATAGTGTACCCTACCACAGGAAATAATTATAGGTCATTTAGGGGGTACACTATGTATATTTTAAATAGTGCATTAAAACAAGGAAATACGAAGACACTTTTCTATGTTAACTAACGGCACGGTATCGGACCTTAATATGGACCTATAATTTTTAAATTGTACCACGTATTATATTACAGGGTAATAGTGTACCTTACCACAGGAAATAATTATAGGTCATTTAGGGGGTACACAGCGTGACCCTAAATTTTACTATGTATGCCTATGCGAAATAGAGTGTTCTGAGATGCTTAAAATGAAGAAATAAGCGTTCTAAAATGCTTTAAAAATTCAAAGACATCTTTCAATGGTTAACTAACGCAAGGCGCAATATCAGACCTTAATATTGACCCATAATATTTAAATTGGACCAGGTATTATATTACAGGGTAATAGTGTACCCTACCACAGGAAATAATTATAGGTCAATTAGGGGGTACCCTATGTATATTTTAAATAGTGCATTAAAACAAGGAAATACGAAGACGTTTTTCAATGTTAACTAACGGCACGGTATCGGAATTTAATATTGACCTATAATTTTTAAATTGGACCACGTATTATATTACAGGGTAATAGTGTACCCTACCACAGGAAATAATTATAGGTCATTTAGGGGGTACACAGCGTGACCCTAAATTTTACTATGTATGCCTATGCGAAATAGAGTGTTCTGAGAAGCTTAAAATAAAGAAATAAGCGTTCTAAAATGCTTTAAAAATTCAAAGACATCTTTCAATGGTTAACTAACGCAAGGCGCAATATCAGACCTTAATATTGACCCATAAAATTTAAATTGGACCAGGTATTATATTACAGGGTAAGAGTGTACCCTACCAAAGGAAATAATTATAGGTCAATTAGGGGGTACACAGCGTGACCCTAAAGTTTACTATGTATGCCTATGCAAAATAAAGTGTTCTGAGAAGCTTAAAATGAGGAAATAAGCGTTCTAAAATGCTTTAAAAATTCAAAGACATTTTTCTATGTTAACTAACGGCACGGTATCGGACCTTAATATTGACCTATAATTTTTAAATTGGACCACGTATTATATTACAGGGTAATAGTGCACCCTACCACAGGAAATAATTATAGGTCATTTAGGGGGTACACAGCGTGACCCTAAATTTTACTATGTATGCCTATACGAAATAGAGTGTTCTGAGATGCTTAAAATGAAGAAATAAGCGTTCTAAAATGCTTTAAAAATTCAAAAACATCTTTCAATGGTTAACTAACGCAATTCGCAATATCAGACCTTAATATTGACCCATAATATTTAAATTGGACCAGGTATTATATTACAGGGTAATAGTGAACCCTACCACAGGAAATAATTATAGGTCAATTAGGGGGTACACTATGTATATTTTAAATAGTGCATTAAAACAAGGAAATACGAAGACACTTTTCTATGTTAACTAACGGCACGGTATCGGACCTTAATATTGACCTATAATTTTTAAACTGGACCACGTATTATATTATAGGGTTATAGTGTACCCTACCACAGGAAATAATTATAGGTCAATTAGGGGGTACACAGAGTGACCCTAAAGTTTACTATGTATGCCTATGCGAAATAAAGTGTTCTGAGAAGCTTAAAATGAGGAAATAAGCGTTCTAAAATGCTTTAAAAATTCAAAGACATTTTTCTATGTTAACTAACTTCACGGTATCGGACCTTAATATTGACCTATAATTTTTAAATTGGACCACCTATTATATTACAGGGTAATAGTGTACCCTACCACAGGAAATAATTATAGGTCATTTAGGGGGTACACTATGTATATTTTAAATAGTGCATTAAAACAAGGAAATACGAAGACATTTTTCAATGTTAACTAACGGCACGGTATCGGAACTTAATATTGACCTATAATTTTTAAATTGGACCACGTATTATATTACAGGGTAATAGTGTACCCTACCACAGGAAATAATTATAGGTTATTTAGGGGGTACACAGCGTGACCCTAAATTTTACTATGTATGCCTATGCGAAATAGAGTGTTCTGAGAAGCTTAAAATGAAGAAATAAGCGTTCTAAAATTCTTTAAAAATTCAAAGACATCTTTCAATGGTTAACTAACGCAAGGCGCAATATCAGACCTTAATATTGACCCATAAAATTTAAATTGGACCAGGTATTATATTACAGGGTAATAGTGTACCCTACCAAAGGAAATAATTATAGGTCAATTAGGGGGTACACAGCGTGACCCTAAAGTTTACTATGTATGCCTATGCGAAAAAAAGTGTTCTGAGAAGCTTAAAATGAGGAAATAAGCGTTCTAAAATGCTTTAAAAATTCAAAGACATTTTTCTATGTTAACTAACGGCACGGTATCGGACCTTAATATTGACCTATAATTTTTAAATTGGACCACGTATTATATTACAGGGTAATAGTGTACCCTACCACAGGATATAATTATAGGTCATTTAGGGGGTACACAGCGTGACCCTAAATTTTACTATGTATGCCTATGCGAAATAGAGTGTTCTGAGATGCTTAAAATGAAGAAATAAGCGTTCTAAAATGCCTTAAAAATTCAAAGACATCTTCCAATGGTTAACTAACGCAAGGCGCAATATCAGACCTTAATATTGACCCATAATATTTAAATTGGACCAGGTATTATATTACAGGGTAATAGTGTACCCTACCACAGGAAATAATTATAGGTCAATTAGGGGGTACACTATGTATATTTTAAATAGTGCATTAAAACAAGGAAATACGAAGACACTTTTCTATGTTAACTAACGGCACGGTATCGGACCTTAATATTGACCTATAATTTTTAAATTGGACCACGTATTATATTACAGGGTAATAGTGTACCCTACAACAGGAAATAATTATAGGTCATTTAGGGGGTACACAGCGTGACCCTAAATTTTACTATGTATGCCTATGCGAAATAGAGTGTTCTGAGATGCTTAAAATGAAGAAATAAACGTTCTAAAATGCCTTAAAAATTCAAAGACATCTTCCAATGGTTAACTAACGCAAGGCGCAATATCAGACCTTAATATTGACCCATAATATTTAAATTGGACCAGGTATTATATTACAGGGTAATAGTGTACCCTACCCCAGGAAATAATTATAGGTCAATTAGGGGGTACACTATGTATATTTTAAATAGTGCATTAAAACAAGGAAATACGAAGACACTTTTCTATGTTAACTAACGGCACGGTATCGGACCTTAATATTGACCTATAATTTTTAAATTGGACCACGTATTATATTACAGGGTTATAGTGTACCCTATAACAGGAAATAATTATAGGTCATTTAGGGGGTACACAGAGTGACCCTAAAGTTTACTATATATGCCTATGCGAAATAGAGTGTTCTGAGATGCTTAAAATGAAGAAATAAGCGTTCTAAAATGCTTTAAAAATTCAAAGACATTTTTCTATGTTAACTAACGGCACGGTATCGGACCTTAATATTGACCTATAATTTTTAAATTGGACCACCTATTATATTACAGGGTAATAGTGTACCCTACCACAGGAAATAATTATAGGTCATTTAGGGGGTACACTATGTATATTTTAAATAGTGCATTAAAACAAGGAAATACGAAGACACTTTTCTATGTTAACTAACGGCACGGTTTCGGACCTTAATATGGACCTATAATTTTTAAATTGTACCACGTATTATATTACAGGGTAATAGTGTACCTTACCACAGGAAATAATTATAGGTCAATTAGGTGGTAGACAGCGTGACCCTAAAATTTACTATGTATGCCTATGCGAAATAGAGTGTTCTGAGAAGCTTAAAATGAAGAAATAAGCGTTCTAAAATGCTTTAAAAATTCAAAGACATCTTTCAATGGTTAACTAACGCAAGGCGCGATATCAGACCTTAATATGGAACCATAATATTTCAATTGGCCCAGGTATTATATTACAGGGTAATAGTGTACCCTACAACAGGAAATAATTATAGGTCAATTAGGGGGTACACTATGTATGTTTTAAATAGTGCATTAAAACAAGAAAATACGAAGACACTTTTCTATGTTAACTAACGGCATGGTATCGGACCTTAATATTGACCTATAATTTTTAAATTGGACCACGTATTATATTAAAGGGTAATAGTGTACCCTACCACAGGAAATAATTATAGGTCATTAAGGGGGTACACAGCGTGACCCTAAATTTTACTATGTATGCCTATGCGAAATAGAGTGTTCTGAGATGCTTAAAATGAAGAAATAAGCGTTCTAAAATGCTTTAAAAATTCAAAGACATCTTTCAATGGTTAACTAACGCAAGGCGCAATATCAGACCTTAATATTGACCCATAATATTTAAATTGGACCAGGTATTATATTACAGGGTAATAGTGTACCCTACCACAGGAAATAATTATAGGTCAATTAGGGGGTACCCTATGTATATTTTAAATAGTGCATTAAAACAAGGAAATACGAAGACATTTTTCAATGTTAACTAACGGCACGGTTTTCGGAACTTAATATTGACCTATAATTTTTAAATTGGACCACGTATTATATTACAGGGTAATAGTGTACCCTACCACAGGAAATAATTATAGGTCATTTAGGGGGTACACAGCGTGTCCCTAAATTTTACTATGTATGCCTATGCGAAATAAAGTGTTCTGAGAAGCTTAAAATAAAGAAATAAGCGTTCTAAAATGCTTTAAAAATTCAAAGACATCTTTCAATGGTTAACTAACGCAAGGCGCAATATCAGACCTTAATATTGACCCATAAAATTTAAATTGGACCAGGTATTATATTACAGGGTAATAGTGTACCCTACCAAAGGAAATAATTATAGGTCAATTAGGGGGTACACAGCGTGACCCTAAAATTTACTATGTATGCCTATGCAAAATAAAGTGTTCTGAGAAGCTTAAAATGAGGAAATAAACGTTCTAAAATGCTTTAAAAATTCAAAGACATTTTTCTATGTTAACTAACGGCACGGTATCGGACCTTAATATTGACCTATAATTTTTAAATTGGACCACGTATTATATTACAGGGTAATAGTGCACCCTACCACAGGAAATAATTATAGGTCATTTAGGGGGTACACAGCGTGACCCTAAATTTTACTATGTATGCCTATACGAAATAGAGTGTTCTGAGATGCTTAAAATGAAGAAATAAGCGTTCTAAAATGCTTTAAAAATTCAAAAACATCTTTCAATGGTTAACTAACGCAATTCGCAATATCAGACCTTAATATTGACCCATAATATTTAAATTGGACCAGGTATTATATTACAGGGTAATAGTGAACCCTACCACAGGAAATAATTATAGGTCAATTAGGGGGTACACTATGTATATTTTAAATAGTGCATTAAAACAAGGAAATACGAAGACACTTTTCTATGTTAACTAACGGCACGGTTTCGGACCTTAATATTGACCTATAATTTTTAAACTGGACCACGTATTATATTATAGGGTTATAGTGTACCCTACCACAGGAAATAATTATAGGTCAATTAGGGGGTACACAGAGTGACCCTAAAGTTTACTATGTATGCCTATGCGAAATAAAGTGTTCTGAGAAGCTTAAAATGAGGAAATAAGCGTTCTAAAATGCTTTAAAAATTCAAAGACATTTTTCTATGTTAACTAACTTCACGGTATCGGACCTTAATATTGACCTATAATTTTTAAATTGGACCACCTATTATATTACAGGGTAATAGTGTACCCTACCACAGGAAATAATTATAGGTCATTTAGGGGGTACACTATGTATATTTTAAATAGTGCATTAAAACAAGGAAATACGAAGACACTTTTCTATGTTAACTAACGGCACGGTTTCGGACCTTAATATGGACCTATAATTTTTAAATTGTACCACGTATTATATTACAGGGTAATAGTGTACCTTACCACAGGAAATAATTATAGGTCAATTAGGTGGTAGACAGCGTGACCCTAAAATTTACTATGTATGCCTATGCGAAATAGAGTGTTCTGAGAAGCTTAAAATGAAGAAATAAGCGTTCTAAAATGCTTTAAAAATTCAAAGACATCTTTCAATGGTTAACTAACGCAAGGCGCGATATCAGACCTTAATATGGAACCATAATATTTCAATTGGCCCAGGTATTATATTACAGGGTAATAGTGTACCCTACAACAGGAAATAATTATAGGTCAATTAGGGGGTACACTATGTATGTTTTAAATAGTGCATTAAAACAAGAAAATACGAAGACACTTTTCTATGTTAACTAACGGCATGGTATCGGACCTTAATATTGACCTATAATTTTTAAATTGGACCACGTATTATATTAAAGGGTAATAGTGTACCCTACCACAGGAAATAATTATAGGTCATTAAGGGGGTACACAGCGTGACCCTAAATTTTACTATGTATGCCTATGCGAAATAGAGTGTTCTGAGATGCTTAAAATGAAGAAATAAGCGTTCTAAAATGCTTTAAAAATTCAAAGACATCTTTCAATGGTTAACTAACGCAAGGCGCAATATCAGACCTTAATATTGACCCATAATATTTAAATTGGACCAGGTATTATATTACAGGGTAATAGTGTACCCTACCACAGGAAATAATTATAGGTCAATTAGGGGGTACCCTATGTATATTTTAAATAGTGCATTAAAACAAGGAAATACGAAGACATTTTTCAATGTTAACTAACGGCACGGTTTTCGGAACTTAATATTGACCTATAATTTTTAAATTGGACCACGTATTATATTACAGGGTAATAGTGTACCCTACCACAGGAAATAATTATAGGTCATTTAGGGGGTACACAGCGTGTCCCTAAATTTTACTATGTATGCCTATGCGAAATAAAGTGTTCTGAGAAGCTTAAAATAAAGAAATAAGCGTTCTAAAATGCTTTAAAAATTCAAAGACATCTTTCAATGGTTAACTAACGCAAGGCGCAATATCAGACCTTAATATTGACCCATAAAATTTAAATTGGACCAGGTATTATATTACAGGGTAATAGTGTACCCTACCAAAGGAAATAATTATAGGTCAATTAGGGGGTACACAGCGTGACCCTAAAATTTACTATGTATGCCTATGCAAAATAAAGTGTTCTGAGAAGCTTAAAATGAGGAAATAAGCGTTCTAAAATGCTTTAAAAATTCAAAGACATTTTTCTATGTTAACTAACGGCACGGTATCGGACCTTAATATTGACCTATAATTTTTAAATTGGACCACGTATTATATTACAGGGTAATAGTGCACCCTACCACAGGAAATAATTATAGGTCATTTAGGGGGTACACAGCGTGACCCTAAATTTTACTATGTATGCCTATACGAAATAGAGTGTTCTGAGATGCTTAAAATGAAGAAATAAGCGTTCTAAAATGCTTTAAAAATTCAAAAACATCTTTCAATGGTTAACTAACGCAATTCGCAATATCAGACCTTAATATTGACCCATAATATTTAAATTGGACCAGGTATTATATTACAGGGTAATAGTGAACCCTACCACAGGAAATAATTATAGGTCAATTAGGGGGTACACTATGTATATTTTAAATAGTGCATTAAAACAAGGAAATACGAAGACACTTTTCTATGTTAACTAACGGCACGGTTTCGGACCTTAATATTGACCTATAATTTTTAAACTGGACCACGTATTATATTATAGGGTTATAGTGTACCCTACCACAGGAAATAATTATAGGTCAATTAGGGGGTACACAGAGTGACCCTAAAGTTTACTATGTATGCCTATGCGAAATAAAGTGTTCTGAGAAGCTTAAAATGAGGAAATAAGCGTTCTAAAATGCTTTAAAAATTCAAAGACATTTTTCTATGTTAACTAACTTCACGGTATCGGACCTTAATATTGACCTATAATTTTTAAATTGGACCACCTATTATATTACAGGGTAATAGTGTACCCTACCACAGGAAATAATTATAGGTCATTTAGGGGGTACACTATGTATATTTTAAATAGTGCATTAAAACAAGGAAATACGAAAACACTTTTCTATGTTAACTAACGTCACGGTATCGGACCTTAATATTGACCTATAATTTTTAAATTGTACCACGTATTATATTACAGGGTAATAGTGTACCTTACCACAGGAAATAATTATAGGTCAATTAGGTGGTACACAGCGTGACCCTAAAATTTACTATGTATGCCTATGCGAAATAGAGTGTTCTGAGAAGCTTAAAATGAAGAAATAAGCGTTCTAAAATGCTTTAAAAATTCAAAGACATCTTTCAATGGTTAACTAACGCAAAGCGCGATATCAGACCTTAATATGGAACCATAATATTTCAATTGGACCAGGTATTATATTACAGGGTAATTGTGTACCCTACAACAGGAAATAATTATAGGTCAATTAGGGGGTACACTATGTATGTTTTAAATAGTGCATTAAAACAAGAAAATACGAAGACACTTTTCTATGTTAACTAACGGCACGGTATCGGACCTTAATATTGACCTATAATTTTTAAATTGGACCACGTATTATATTACAGGGTTATAGTGTACCCTACCACAGGAAATAATTATAGGTCAATTAGGGGGTACACAGAGTGACCCTAAAGTTTACTATGTATGCCGTTGCGAAATAAAGTGTTCTGAGAAGCTTAAAATGAGGAAATAAGCGTTCTAAAATGCTTTAAAAATTCAAAGACATTTTTCTATGTTAACTAACGGCACGGTATCGGATCTTATTATTGACCTATAATTTTTAAATTGGACCACGTATTATATTACAGGGAAATAGTGTACCCTACCACAGGAAATAATTATAGGTCATTTAGGGGGTACACAGCGTGACCCTAAACTTTACTATGTATGCCTATGCGAAATAGAGTGTTCTGAGATGCTTAAAATGAAGAAATAAGCGTTCTAAAATGCTTTAAAAATTCAAAGACATCTTTCAATGGTTAACTAACGCAAGGCGCAATATCAGACCTTAATATTGACCCATAATATTTAAATTGGACCAGGTATTATATTACAGGGTAATAGTGTACCCTACCACAGGAAATAATTATAGGTCAATTAGGGGGTACACTATGTATATTTTAAATAGTGCATTAAAACAAGGAAATACGAAAACACTTTTCTATGTTAACTAACGGCACGGTATCGGACCTTAATATTGACCTATAATTTTTAAATTGTACCACGTATTATATTACAGGGTAATAGTGTACCTTACCACAGGAAATAATTATAGGTCAATTAGGTGGTACACAGCGTGACCCTAAAATTTACTATGTATGCCTATGCGAAATAGAGTGTTCTGAGAAGCTTAAAATGAAGAAATAAGCGTTCTAAAATGCTTTAAAAATTCAAAGACATCTTTCAATGGTTAACTAACGCAAAGCGCGATATCAGACCTTAATATGGAACCATAATATTTCAATTGGACCAGGTATTATATTACAGGGTAATTGTGTACCCTACAACAGGAAATAATTATAGGTCAATTAGGGGGTACACTATGTATGTTTTAAATAGTGCATTAAAACAAGAAAATACGAAGACACTTTTCTATGTTAACTAACGGCACGGTATCGGACCTTAATATTGACCTATAATTTTTAAATTGGACCACGTATTATATTACAGGGTTATAGTGTACCCTACCACAGGAAATAATTATAGGTCAATTAGGGGGTACACAGAGTGACCCTAAAGTTTACTATGTATGCCTATGCGAAATAGAGTGTTCTGAGATGCTTAAAATGAAGAAATAAGCGTTCTAAAACGCAAGGCGCAATATCAGACCTTAATATTGACCCATAATATTTAAATTGGAAT
Source organism: Parasteatoda tepidariorum (assembly GCF_982258835.1). NCBI lineage: Eukaryota > Metazoa > Arthropoda > Arachnida > Araneae > Theridiidae > Parasteatoda > Parasteatoda tepidariorum. Next base: position 39,006 of record NW_028257487.1, read on the forward strand.
AGGTATTATATTACAGGGTAATAGTGTACCCTACCACAGGAAATAATTATAGGTCAATTAGGGGGTACACTATGTATATTTTAAATAGTGCATTAAAACAAGGAAATACGAAGACACTTTTCTATGTTAACTAACGTCACGGAATCGGAAATTAATATTGACCTATAATTTTTAAATTGGACCACGTATTATATTACAGGGTTATAGTGTACCCTACCACAGGAAATAATTATAGGTCAATTAGGGGGTACACAGAGAGACCCTAAAGTTTACTATGTATGTATATGCGAAATAAAGTGTTCTGAGAAGCTTAAAATGAGGAAATAAGCGTTCTAAAATGCTTTAAAAATTCAAAGACATTTTTCAATGTTAACTAACGGCACGGTATCGGACCTTAATATTGACCTATAATTTTTAAATTGGACCACGTATTATATTACAGGGTAATAGTGTACCCTACCACAGGAAATAATTATAGGTCATTTAGGGGGTACACAGCGTGACCCTAAATTTTACTATGTATGCTTATGCGAAATAGAGTGTTCTGAGAAGCTTAAAATGAAGAAATAAGCATTCTAAAATGCTTTAAAAATTCAAAGACATCTTTCAATGGTTAACTAACGCAAGGCGCAATATCAGACCTTAATATTGACCCATAATATTTAAATTGGACCAGGTATTATATTACAGGGTAATAGTGTACCCTAACACAGGAAATAATTATAGGTCAATTAGGGGGTACACTATGTATATTTTAAATAGTGCATTAAAACAAGGAAATACGAAGACACTTTTCTATGTTAACTAACGGCACGGTATCGGACCTTAATATTGACCTATAATTTTTAAATTGGACCACGTATTATATTACAGGGTTATAGTGTACCCATCACAGGAAATAATTATAGGTCAATTAGGGGGTACACAGAGAGACCCTAAAGTTTACTATGTATACTTATGCGAAATAGAGTGTTCTGAGAAGCTTAAAATGAAGAAATAAGCGTTCTAAAATGCTTTAAAAATTCAAAGACATTTTTCAATGTTAACTAACGGCACGGTATCGGTCCTTAATATTGACCTATAATTTTTAAATTGGACCACGTATTATATTACAGGGTAATAGTGTACCCTACCACAGGAAATAATTATAGGTCATTTAGGGGGTACACAGCGTGACCCTAAATTTTACTATGTATACTTATGCGAAATAGAGTGTTCTGAGAAGCTTAAAATGAAGAAATAAGCGTTCTAAAATGCTTTAAAAATTCAAAGACATCTTTCAATGGTTAACTAGCGCAAGGCGCAATATCAGACCTTAATATTGACCCATAATATTTAAATTGGACCAGGTTTATATTACAGGGTAATAGTGTACCCTACCACAGGAAATAATTATAGGTCAATTAGGGGGTACACTATGTATATTTTAAATAGTGCATTAAAACAAGGAAATACGAAGACACTTTTCTATGTTAACTAACGGCACGGTATCGGACCTTAATATTGACCTATAATTTTTAAATTGTACCACGTATTATATTACAAGGTAATAGTGTACCTTACCACAGGAAATAATTATAGGTCAATTAGGTGGTACACAGCGTGACCCTAAAATTTACTATGTATGCCTATGCGAAATAGAGTGTTCTGAGAAGCTTAAAATGAGGAAATAAGCGTTCTAAAATGCTTTAAAAATTCAAAGACATTTTTCTATGTTAACTAACGGCACGGTATCGGACCTTAATATTGACCTATAATTTTTAAATTGGACCACGTATTATATTAGAGGGTAATAGTGTACCCTACCACAGGAAATAATTATAGGTCATTTAGGGGGTACACAGCGTGACCCTAAATTTTACTATGTATGCCTATGCGAAATAGAGTGTTCTGAGAAACTTAAAATGAAGAAATAAGCGTTCTAAAATGCTTTAAAAATTCAAAGACATCTTTCAATGGTTAACTAACGCAAGGCGCAATATCAGACCTTAATATTGACCCATAATATTTAAATTGGACCAGGTATTATATTACAGGGTAATAGTGTACCCTACCACAGGAAATACTTATAGGTCAATTAGGGGGTACACTATGTATATTTTAAATAGTGCATTAAAACAAGGAAATACGAAGACACTTTTCTATGTTAACTAACGGCACGGTATCGGACCTTAATATTGACCTATAATTTTTAAATTGGACCACGTAATATATTACAGGGTTATAGTGTACCCTACCACAGGAAATAATTATAGGTCATTTAGGGGGTACACAGCGTGACCCTAAATTTTACTATGTATGCCTATGCGAAATAGAGTGCTCTGAGAAGCTTAAAATGAAGAAATAAGCGTTCTAAAATGCTTTAAAAATTCAAAGACATCTTTCAATGGTTAACTAACGCAAGGCGCAATATCAGACCTTAATATTGACCCATAATATTTAAATTGGACCAGGTATTATATTACAGGGTAATAGTGTACCCCACCAAAGGAAATAATTATAGGTCAATTAGGGGGTACACAGCGTGACCCTAAAGTTTACTATGTATGCCTATGCGAAATAAAGTGTTCTGAGAAGCTTAAAATGAGGAAATAAGCGTTCTAAAATGCTTTAAAAATTCAAAGACATTTTTCTATGTTAACTAACGGCACGGTATCGGACCTTAATATTGACCTATAATTTTTAAATTGGACCACGTATTATATTACAGGGTAATAGTGTACCCTACCACAGGATATAATTATAGGTCATTTAGGGGGTACACAGCGTGACCCTAAATTTTACTATGTATGCCTATGCGAAATAGAGTGTTCTGAGATGCTTAAAATGAAGAAATAAGCGTTCTAAAATGCTTTAAAAATTCAAAGACATCTTTCAATGGTTAACTAACGCAAGGCGCAATATCAGACCTTAATATTGACCCATAATATTTAAATTGGAATAGGTATTATATTACAGGGTAATAGTGTACCCTACCACAGGAAATAATTATAGGTCAATTAGGGGGTACACTATGTATATTTTAAATAGTGCATTAAAACAAGGAAATACGAAGACACTTTTCTATGTTAACTAACGGCACGGTATCGGACCTTAATATTGACCTATAATTTTTAAATTGGACCACGTATTATATTACAGGGTTATAGTGTACCCATCACAGGAAATAATTATAGGTCAATTATTGGGTACACAGAGAGACCCTAAAGTTTACTATGTATGCCTATGCGAAATAAAGTGTTCTGAGAAGCTTAAAATGAGGAAATAAGCGTTCTAAAATGCTTTAAAAATTCAAAGACATTTTTCAATGTTAACTAACGGCACGGTATCGGCCCTTAATATTGACCTATAATTTTTAAATTGGACCACGTATTATATTACAGGGTAATAGTGTACCCTACCACAGGAAATAATTATAGGTCATTTAGGGGGTACACAGCGTGACCCTAAATTTTACTATGTATGCTTATGCGAAATAGAGTGTTCTGAGAAGCTTAAAATGAAGAAATAAGCGTTCTAAAATGCTTTAAAAATTCAAAGACATCTTTCAATGGTTAACTAGCGCAAGGCGCAATATCAGACCTTAATATTGACCCATAATATTTAAATTGGACCAGGTATTATATTACAGGGTAATAGTGTACCCTACCACAGGAAATAATTATAGGTCAATTAGGGGGTACACTATGTATATTTTAAATAGTGCATTAAAACAAGGAAATACGAAGACACTTTTCTATGTTAACTAACGGCACGGTATCGGACCTTAATATTGACCTATAATTTTTAAATTGTACCACTTATTATATTACAAGGTAATAGTGTACCTTACCACAGGAAATAATTATAGGTCAATTAGGTGGTACACAGCGTGACCCTAAAATTTACTATGTATGCCTATGCGAAATAAAGTGTTCTGAGAAGCTTAAAATGAGGAAATAAGCGTTCTAAAATGCTTTAAAAATTCAAAGACATTTTTCTATGTTAACTAACGGCACGGTATCGGACCTTAATATTGACCTATAATTTTTAAATTGGACCAGGTATTATATTACAGGGTAATAGTGTACCCTACCACAGGAAATAATTATAGGTCAATTAGGGGGTACACTATGTATATTTTAAATAGTGCATTAAAACAAGGAAATACGAAGACACTTTTCTATGTTAACTAACGGCACGGTATCGGTCCTTAATATTGACCTATAATTTTTAAATTGGACCACGTAATATATTACAGGGTTATAGTGTACCCTACCACAGGAAATAATTATAGGTCATTTAGGGGGTATACAGCGTGACCCTAAATTTTACTATGTATGCCTATGCGAAATAGAGTGCTCTGAGAAGCTTAAAATGAAGAAATAAGCGTTCTAAAATGCTTTAAAAATTCAAAGACATCTTTCAATGGTTAACTAACGCAAGGCGCAATATCAGACCTTAATATTGACCCATAATATTTAAATTGGACCAGGTATTATATTACAGGGTAATAGTGTACCCCACCAAAGGAAATAATTATAGGTCAATTAGGGGGTACACAGCGTGACCCTAAAGTTTACTATGTATGCCTATGCGAAATAAAGTGTTCTGAGAAGCTTAAAATGAGGAAATAAGCGTTCTAAAATGCTTTAAAAATTCAAAGACATTTTTCTATGTTAACTAACGGCACGGTATCGGACCTTAATATTGACCTATAATTTTTAAATTGGACCACGTATTATATTACAGGGTAATAGTGTACCCTACCACAGGATATAATTATAGGTCATTTAGGGGGTACACAGCGTGACCCTAAATTTTACTATGTATGCCTATGCGAAATAGAGTGTTCTGAGATGCTTAAAATGAAGAAATAAGCGTTCTAAAATGCTTTAAAAATTCAAAGACATCTTTCAATGGTTAACTAACGCAAGGCGCAATATCAGACCTTAATATTGACCCATAATATTTAAATTGGAATAGGTATTATATTACAGGGTAATAGTGTACCCTACCACAGGAAATAATTATAGGTCAATTAGGGGGTACACTATGTATATTTTAAATAGTGCATTAAAACAAGGAAATACGAAGACACTTTTCTATGTTAACTAACGGCACGGTATCGGACCTTAATATTGACCTATAATTTTTAAATTGGACCACGTATTATATTACAGGGTTATAGTGTACCCATCACAGGAAATAATTATAGGTCAATTATTGGGTACACAGAGAGACCCTAAAGTTTACTATGTATGCCTATGCGAAATAAAGTGTTCTGAGAAGCTTAAAATGAGGAAATAAGCGTTCTAAAATGCTTTAAAAATTCAAAGACATTTTTCAATGTTAACTAACGGCACGGTATCGGCCCTTAATATTGACCTATAATTTTTAAATTGGACCACGTATTATATTACAGGGTAATAGTGTACCCTACCACAGGAAATAATTATAGGTCATTTAGGGGGTACACAGCGTGACCCTAAATTTTACTATGTATGCTTATGCGAAATAGAGTGTTCTGAGAAGCTTAAAATGAAGAAATAAGCGTTCTAAAATGCTTTAAAAATTCAAAGACATCTTTCAATGGTTAACTAGCGCAAGGCGCAATATCAGACCTTAATATTGACCCATAATATTTAAATTGGACCAGGTATTATATTACAGGGTAATAGTGTACCCTACCACAGGAAATAATTATAGGTCAATTAGGGGGTACACTATGTATATTTTAAATAGTGCATTAAAACAAGGAAATACGAAGACACTTTTCTATGTTAACTAACGGCACGGTATCGGACCTTAATATTGACCTATAATTTTTAAATTGTACCACGTATTATATTACAAGGTAATAGTGTACCTTACCACAGGAAATAATTATAGGTCAATTAGGTGGTACACAGCGTGACCCTAAAATTTACTATGTATGCCTATGCGAAATAGAGTGTTCTGAGAAGCTTAAAATGAGGAAATAAGCGTTCTAAAATGCTTTAAAAATTCAAAGACATTTTTCTATGTTAACTAACGGCACGGTATCGGACCTTAATATTGACCTATAATTTTTAAATTGGACCACGTATTATATTAGAGGGTAATAGTGTACCCTACCACAGGAAATAATTATAGGTCATTTAGGGGGTACACAGCGTGACCCTAAATTTTACTATGTATGCCTATGCGAAATAGAGTGTTCTGAGAAACTTAAAATGAAGAAATAAGCGTTCTAAAATGCTTTAAAAATTCAAAGACATCTTTCAATGGTTAACTAACGCAAGGCGCAATATCAGACCTTAATATTGACCCATAATATTTAAATTGGACCAGGTATTATATTACAGGGTAATAGTGTACCCTACCACAGGAAATACTTATAGGTCAATTAGGGGGTACACTATGTATATTTTAAATAGTGCATTAAAACAAGGAAATACGAAGACACTTTTCTATGTTAACTAACGGCACGGTATCGGACCTTAATATTGACCTATAATTTTTAAATTGGACCACGTAATATATTACAGGGTTATAGTGTACCCTACCACAGGAAATAATTATAGGTCATTTGGGGGGTACACAGCGTGACCCTAAATTTTACTATGTATGCCTATGCGAAATAGAGTGCTCTGAGAAGCTTAAAAACTATGTATATTTTAAATAGTGCATTAAAACAAGGAAATACGAAGACACTTTTCTATGTTAACTAACGTCACGGAATCGGAAATTAATATTGACCTATAATTTTTAAATTGGACCACGTATTATATTACAGGGTTATAGTGTACCCTACCACAGGAAATAATTATAGGTCAATTAGGGGGTACACAGAGAGACCCTAAAGTTTACTATGTATGTATATGCGAAATAAAGTGTTCTGAGAAGCTTAAAATGAGGAAATAAGCGTTCTAAAATGCTTTAAAAATTCAAAGACATTTTTCAATGTTAACTAACGGCACGGTATCGGACCTTAATATTGATCTATAATTTTTAAATTGGACCACGTATTATATTACAGGGTAATAGTGTACCCTACCACAGGAAATAATTATAGGTCATTTAGGGGGTACACAGCGTGACCCTAAATTTTACTATGTATGCTTATGCGAAATAGAGTGTTCTGAGAAGCTTAAAATGAAGAAATAAGCATTCTAAAATGCTTTAAAAATTCAAAGACATCTTTCAATGGTTAACTAACGCAAGGCGCAATATCAGACCTTAATATTGACCCATAATATTTAAATTGGACCAGGTATTATATTACAGGGTAATAGTGTACCCTAACACAGGAAATAATTATAGGTCAATTAGGGGGTACACTATGTATATTTTAAATAGTGCATTAAAACAAGGAAATACGAAGACACTTTTCTATGTTAACTAACGGCACGGTATCGGACCTTAATATTGACCTATAATTTTTAAATTGGACCACGTATTATATTACAGGGTTATAGTGTACCCATCACAGGAAATAATTATAGGTCAATTAGGGGGTACACAGAGAGACCCTAAAGTTTACTATGTATACTTATGCGAAATAGAGTGTTCTGAGAAGCTTAAAATGAAGAAATAAGCGTTCTAAAATGCTTTAAAAATTCAAAGACATTTTTCAATGTTAACTAACGGCACGGTATCGGTCCTTAATATTGACCTATAATTTTTAAATTGGACCACGTATTATATTACAGGGTAATAGTGTACCCTACCACAGGAAATAATTATAGGTCAATTAGGGGGTACACTATGTATATTTTAAATAGTGCATTAAAACAAGGAAATACGAAGACACTTTTCTATGTTAACTAACGGCACGGTATCGGACCTTAATATTGACCTATAATTTTTAAATTGTACCACGTATTATATTACAAGGTAATAGTGTACCTTACCACAGGAAATAATTATAGGTCAATTAGGTGGTACACAGCGTGACCCTAAAATTTACTATGTATGCCTATGCGAAATAGAGTGTTCTGAGAAGCTTAAAATGAGGAAATAAGCGTTCTAAAATGCTTTAAAAATTCAAAGACATTTTTCTATGTTAACTAACGGCACGGTATCGGACCTTAATATTGACCTATAATTTTTAAATTGGACCACGTATTATATTAGAGGGTAATAGTGTACCCTACCACAGGAAATAATTATAGGTCATTTAGGGGGTACACAGCGTGACCCTAAATTTTACTATGTATGCCTATGCGAAATAGAGTGTTCTGAGAAACTTAAAATGAAGAAATAAGCGTTCTAAAATGCTTTAAAAATTCAAAGACATCTTTCAATGGTTAACTAACGCAAGGCGCAATATCAGACCTTAATATTGACCCATAATATTTAAATTGGACCAGGTATTATATTACAGGGTAATAGTGTACCCTACCACAGGAAATACTTATAGGTCAATTAGGGGGTACACTATGTATATTTTAAATAGTGCATTAAAACAAGGAAATACGAAGACACTTTTCTATGTTAACTAACGGCACGGTATCGGACCTTAATATTGACCTATAATTTTTAAATTGGACCACGTAATATATTACAGGGTTATAGTGTACCCTACCACAGGAAATAATTATAGGTCATTTAGGGGGTACACAGCGTGACCCTAAATTTTACTATGTATGCCTATGCGAAATAGAGTGCTCTGAGAAGCTTAAAATGAAGAAATAAGCGTTCTAAAATGCTTTAAAAATTCAAAGACATCTTTCAATGGTTAACTAACGCAAGGCGCAATATCAGACCTTAATATTGACCCATAATATTTAAATTGGACCAGGTATTATATTACAGGGTAATAGTGTACCCCACCAAAGGAAATAATTATAGGTCAATTAGGGGGTACACAGCGTGACCCTAAAGTTTACTATGTATGCCTATGCGAAATAAAGTGTTCTGAGAAGCTTAAAATGAGGAAATAAGCGTTCTAAAATGCTTTAAAAATTCAAAGACATTTTTCTATGTTAACTAACGGCACGGTATCGGACCTTAATATTGACCTATAATTTTTAAATTGGACCACGTATTATATTACAGGGTAATAGTGTACCCTACCACAGGATATAATTATAGGTCATTTAGGGGGTACACAGCGTGACCCTAAATTTTACTATGTATGCCTATGCGAAATAGAGTGTTCTGAGATGCTTAAAATGAAGAAATAAGCGTTCTAAAATGCTTTAAAAATTCAAAGACATCTTTCAATGGTTAACTAACGCAAGGCGCAATATCAGACCTTAATATTGACCCATAATATTTAAATTGGAATAGGTATTATATTACAGGGTAATAGTGTACCCTACCACAGGAAATAATTATAGGTCAATTAGGGGGTACACTATGTATATTTTAAATAGTGCATTAAAACAAGGAAATACGAAGACACTTTTCTATGTTAACTAACGGCACGGTATCGGACCTTAATATTGACCTATAATTTTTAAATTGGACCACGTATTATATTACAGGGTTATAGTGTACCCATCACAGGAAATAATTATAGGTGAATTATTGGGTACACAGAGAGACCCTAAAGTTTACTATGTATGCCTATGCGAAATAAAGTGTTCTGAGAAGCTTAAAATGAGGAAATAAGCGTTCTAAAATGCTTTAAAAATTCAAAGACATTTTTCAATGTTAACTAACGGCACGGTATCGGCCCTTAATATTGACCTATAATTTTTAAATTGGACCACGTATTATATTACAGGGTAATAGTGTACCCTACCACAGGAAATAATTATAGGTCATTTAGGGGGTACACAGCGTGACCCTAAATTTTACTATGTATGCTTATGCGAAATAGAGTGTTCTGAGAAGCTTAAAATGAAGAAATAAGCGTTCTAAAATGCTTTAAAAATTCAAAGACATCTTTCAATGGTTAACTAGCGCAAGGCGCAATATCAGACCTTAATATTGACCCATAATATTTAAATTGGACCAGGTATTATATTACAGGGTAATAGTGTACCCTACCACAGGAAATAATTATAGGTGAATTAGGGGGTACACTATGTATATTTTAAATAGTGCATTAAAACAAGGAAATACGAAGACACTTTTCTATGTTAACTAACGGCACGGTATCGGACCTTAATATTGACCTATAATTTTTAAATTGTACCACTTATTATATTACAAGGTAATAGTGTACCTTACCACAGGAAATAATTATAGGTCAATTAGGTGGTACACAGCGTGACCCTAAAATTTACTATGTATGCCTATGCGAAATAAAGTGTTCTGAGAAGCTTAAATGAGGAAATAAGCGTTCTAAAATGCTTTAAAAATTCAAAGACATTTTTCTATGTTAACTAACGGCACGGTATCGGACCTTAATATTGACCTATAATTTTTAAATTGGACCACGTATTATATTAGAGGGTAATAGTGTACCCTACCACAGGAAATAATTATAGGTCATTTAGGGGGTACACAGCGGGACCCTAAATTTTACTATGTATGCCTATGCGAAATAGAGTGTTCTGAGAAGCTTAAAATGAAGAAATAAGCGTTCTAAAATGCTTTAAAAATTCAAAGACATCTTTCAATGGTTAACTAACGCAAGGCGCAATATCAGACCTTAATATTGACCCATAATATTTAAATTGGACCAGGTATTATATTACAGGGTAATAGTGTACCCTACCACAGGAAATAATTATAGGTCAATTAGGGGGTACACTATGTATATTTTAAATAGTGCATTAAAACAAGGAAATACGAAGACACTTTTCTATGTTAACTAACGGCACGGTATCGGTCCTTAATATTGACCTATAATTTTTAAATTGGACCACGTAATATATTACAGGGTTATAGTGTACCCTACCACAGGAAATAATTATAGGTCATTTAGGGGGTATACAGCGTGACCCTAAATTTTACTATGTATGCCTATGCGAAATAGAGTGCTCTGAGAAGCTTAAAATGAAGAAATAAGCGTTCTAAAATGCTTTAAAAATTCAAAGACATCTTTCAATGGTTAACTAACGCAAGGCGCAATATCAGACCTTAATATTGACCCATAATATTTAAATTGGACCAGGTATTATATTACAGGGTAATAGTGTACCCCACCAAAGGAAATAATTATAGGTCAATTAGGGGGTACACAGCGTGACCCTAAAGTTTACTATGTATGCCTATGCGAAATAAAGTGTTCTGAGAAGCTTAAAATGAGGAAATAAGCGTTCTAAAATGCTTTAAAAATTCAAAGACATTTTTCTATGTTAACTAACGGCACGGTATCGGACCTTAATATTGACCTATAATTTTTAAATTGGACCACGTATTATATTACAGGGTAATAGTGTACCCTACCACAGGATATAATTATAGGTCATTTAGGGGGTACACAGCGTGACCCTAAATTTTACTATGTATGCCTATGCGAAATAGAGTGTTCTGAGATGCTTAAAATGAAGAAATAAGCGTTCTAAAATGCTTTAAAAATTCAAAGACATCTTTCAATGGTTAACTAGCGCAAGGCGCAATATCAGACCTTAATATTGACCCATAATATTTAAATTGGACCAGGTATTATATTACAGGGTAATAGTGTACCCTACCACAGGAAATAATTATAGGTCAATTAGGGGGTACACTATGTATATTTTAAATAGTGCATTAAAACAAGGAAATACGAAGACACTTTTCTATGTTAACTAACGGCACGGTATCGGACCTTAATATTGACCTATAATTTTTAAATTGTACCACGTATTATATTACAAGGTAATAGTGTACCTTACCACAGGAAATAATTATAGGTCAATTAGGTGGTACACAGCGTGACCCTAAAATTTACTATGTATGCCTATGCGAAATAGAGTGTTCTGAGAAGCTTAAAATGAGGAAATAAGCGTTCTAAAATGCTTTAAAAATTCAAAGACATTTTTCTATGTTAACTAACGGCACGGTATCGGACCTTAATATTGACCTATAATTTTTAAATTGGACCACGTATTATATTAGAGGGTAATAGTGTACCCTACCACAGGAAATAATTATAGGTCATTTAGGGGGTACACAGCGTGACCCTAAATTTTACTATGTATGCCTATGCGAAATAGAGTGTTCTGAGAAACTTAAAATGAAGAAATAAGCGTTCTAAAATGCTTTAAAAATTCAAAGACATCTTTCAATGGTTAACTAACGCAAGGCGCAATATCAGACCTTAATATTGACCCATAATATTTAAATTGGACCAGGTATTATATTACAGGGTAATAGTGTACCCTACCACAGGAAATAATTATAGGTCAATTAGGGGGTACACTATGTATATTTTAAATAGTGCATTAAAACAAGGAAATACGAAGACACTTTTCTATGTTAACTAACGGCACGGTATCGGACCTTAATATTGACCTATAATTTTTAAATTGGACCACGTAATATATTACAGGGGTTATAGTGTACCCTACCACAGGAAATAATTATAGGTCATTTAGGGGGTACACAGCGTGACCCTAAATTTTACTATGTATGCCTATGCGAAATAGAGTGCTCTGAGAAGCTTAAAATGAAGAAATAAGCGTTCTAAAATGCTTTAAAAATTCAAAGACATCTTTCAATGGTTAACTAACGCAAGGCGCAATATCAGACCTTAATATTGACCCATAATATTTAAATTGGACCAGGTATTATATTACAGGGTAATAGTGTACCCCACCAAAGGAAATAATTATAGGTCAATTAGGGGGTACACAGCGTGACCCTAAAGTTTACTATGTATGCCTATGCGAAATAAAGTGTTCTGAGAAGCTTAAAATGAGGAAATAAGCGTTCTAAAATGCTTTAAAAATTCAAAGACATTTTTCTATGTTAACTAACGGCACGGTATCGGACCTTAATATTGACCTATAATTTTTAAATTGGACCACGTATTATATTACAGGGTAATAGTGTACCCTACCACAGGATATAATTATAGGTCATTTAGGGGGTACACAGCGTGACCCTAAATTTTACTATGTATGCCTATGCGAAATAGAGTGTTCTGAGATGCTTAAAATGAAGAAATAAGCGTTCTAAAATGCTTTAAAAATTCAAAGACATCTTTCAATGGTTAACTAACGCAAGGCGCAATATCAGACCTTAATATTGACCCATAATATTTAAATTGGAATAGGTATTATATTACAGGGTAATAGTGTACCCTACCACAGGAAATAATTATAGGTCAATTAGGGGGTACACTATGTATATTTTAAATAGTGCATTAAAACAAGGAAATACGAAGACACTTTTCTATGTTAACTAACGGCACGGTATCGGACCTTAATATTGACCTATAATTTTTAAATTGGACCACGTATTATATTACAGGGTTATAGTGTACCCATCACAGGAAATAATTATAGGTCAATTATTGGGTACACAGAGAGACCCTAAAGTTTACTATGTATGCCTATGCGAAATAAAGTGTTCTGAGAAGCTTAAAATGAGGAAATAAGCGTTCTAAATGCTTTAAAAATTCAAAGACATTTTTCAATGTTAACTAACGGCACGGTATCGGCCCTTAATATTGACCTATAATTTTTAAATTGGACCACGTATTATATTACAGGGTAATAGTGTACCCTACCACAGGAAATAATTATAGGTCATTTAGGGGGTACACAGCGTGACCCTAAATTTTACTATGTATGCTTATGCGAAATAGAGTGTTCTGAGAAGCTTAAAATGAAGAAATAAGCGTTCTAAAATGCTTTAAAAATTCAAAGACATCTTTCAATGGTTAACTAGCGCAAGGCGCAATATCAGACCTTAATATTGACCCATAATATTTAAATTGGACCAGGTATTATATTACAGGGTAATAGTGTACCCTACCACAGGAAATAATTATAGGTCAATTAGGGGGTACACTATGTATATTTTAAATAGTGCATTAAAACAAGGAAATACGAAGACACTTTTCTATGTTAACTAACGGCACGGTATCGGACCTTAATATTGACCTATAATTTTTAAATTGTACCACTTATTATATTACAAGGTAATAGTGTACCTTACCACAGGAAATAATTATAGGTCAATTAGGTGGTACACAGCGTGACCCTAAAATTTACTATGTATGCCTATGCGAAATAAAGTGTTCTGAGAAGCTTAAAATGAGGAAATAAGCGTTCTAAAATGCTTTAAAAATTCAAAGACATTTTTCTATGTTAACTAACGGCACGGTATCGGACCTTAATATTGACCTATAATTTTTAAATTGGACCACGTATTATATTAGAGGGTAATAGTGTACCCTACCACAGGAAATAATTATAGGTCATTTAGGGGGTACACAGCGGGACCCTAAATTTTACTATGTATGCCTATGCGAAATAGAGTGTTCTGAGAAGCTTAAAATGAAGAAATAAGCGTTCTAAAATGCTTTAAAAATTCAAAGACATCTTTCAATGGTTAAATAACGCAAGGCGCAATATCAGACCTTAATATTGACCCATAATATTTAAATTGGACCAGGTATTATATTACAGGGTAATAGTGTACCCTACCACAGGAAATAATTATAGGTCAATTAGGGGGTACACTATGTATATTTTAAATAGTGCATTAAAACAAGGAAATACGAAGACACTTTTCTATGTTAACTAACGGCACGGTATCGGTCCTTAATATTGACCTATAATTTTTAAATTGGACCACGTAATATATTACAGGGTTATAGTGTACCCTACCACAGGAAATAATTATAGGTCATTTAGGGGGTATACAGCGTGACCCTAAATTTTACTATGTATGCCTATGCGAAATTGAGTGCTCTGAGAAGCTTAAAATGAAGAAATAAGCGTTCTAAAATGCTTTAAAAATTCAAAGACATCTTTCAATGGTTAACTAACGCAAGGCGCAATATCAGACTTTAATATTGACCCATAATATTTAAATTGGACCAGGTATTATATTACAGGGTAATAGTGTACCCCACCAAAGGAAATAATTATAGGTCAATTAGGGGGTACACAGCGTGACCCTAAAGTTTACTATGTATGCCTATGCGAAATAAAGTGTTCTGAGAAGCTTAAAATGAGGAAATAAGCGTTCTAAAATGCTTTAAAAATTCAAAGACATTTTTCTATGTTAACTAACGGCACGGTATCGGACCTTAATATTGACCTATAATTTTTAAATTGGACCACGTATTATATTACAGAGTAATAGTGTACCCTACCACAGGATATAATTATAGGTCATTTAGGGGGTACACAGCGTGACCCTAAATTTTACTATGTATGCCTATGCGAAATAGAGTGTTCTGAGATGCTTAAAATGAAGAAATAAGCGTTCTAAAATGCTTTAAAAATTCAAAGACATCTTTCAATGGTTAACTAACGCAAGGAGCAATATCAGACCTTAATATTGACCCAAAATATTTAAATTGGAATAGGTATTATATTACAGGGTAATAGTGTACCCTACCACAGGAAATAATTATAGGTCAATTAGGGGGTACACTATGTATATTTTAAATAGTGCATTAAAACAAGGAAATACGAAGACACTTTTCTATGTTAACTAACGTCACGGTATCGGAACTTAATATTGACCTATAATTTTTAAATTGGACCACGTATTATATTACAGGGTTATAGTGTACCCTACCACAGGAAATAATTATAGGTCAATTAGGGGGTACACAGAGAGACCCTAAAGTTTACTATGTATGTATATGCGAAATAAAGTGTTCTGAGAAGCTTAAAATGAGGAAATAAGCGTTCTAAAATGCTTTAAAAATTCAAAGACATTTTCAATGTTAACTAACGGCACGGTATCGGACCTTAATATTGACCTATAATTTTTAAATTGGACCACGTATTATATTACAGGGTAATAGTGTACCCTACCACAGGAAATAATTATAGGTCATTTAGGGGGTACACAGCGTGACCCTAAATTTTACTATGTATGCTTATGCGAAATAGAGTGTTCTGAGAAGCTTAAAATGAAGAAATAAGCGTTCTAAAATGCTTTAAAAATTCAAAGACATCTTTCAATGGGTAACTAACGCAAGGCGCAATATCAGACCTTAATATTGACCCATAATATTTAAATTGGACCAGGTATTATATTACAGGGTAATAGTGTACCCTACCACAGGAAATAATTATAGGTCAATTAGGGGGTACACTATGTATATTTTAAATAGTGCATTAAAACAAGGAAATACGAAGACACTTTTCTATGTTAACTAACGTCACGGTATCGGAACTTAATATTGACCTATAATTTTTAAATTGGACCACGTATTATATTACAGGGTTATAGTGTACCCTACCACAGGAAATAATTATAGGTCAATTAGGGGGTACACAGAGAGACCCTAAAGTTTACTATGTATGTATATGCGAAATAAAGTGTTCTGAGAAGCTTAAAATGAGGAAATAAGCGTTCTAAAATGCTTTAAAAATTCAAAGACATTTTTCAATGTTAACTAACGGCACGGTATCGGACCTTAATATTGACCTATAATTTTTAAATTGGACCACGTATTATATTACAGGGTAATAGTGTACCCTACCACAGGAAATAATTATAGGTCATTTAGGGGGTACACAGCGTGACCCTAAATTTTACTATGTATGCTTATGCGAAATAGAGTGTTCTGAGAAGCTTAAAATGAAGAAATAAGCGTTCTAAAATGCTTTAAAAATTCAAAGACATCTTTCAATGGTTAACTAACGCAAGGCGCAATATCAGACCTTAATATTGACCCATAATATTTAAATTGGACCAGGTATTATATTACAGGGTAATAGTGTACCCTACCACAGGAAATAATTATAGGTCAATTAGGGGGTACACTATGTATATTTTAAATAGTGCATTAAAACAAGGAAATACGAAGACACTTTTCTATGTTAACTAACGGCACGGTATCGGACCTTAATATTGACCTATAATTTTTAAATTGGACCACGTATTATATTACAGGGTTATAGTGTACCCATCACAGGAAATAATTATAGGTCAATTAGGGGGTACACAGAGAGACCCTAAAGTTTACTATGTATACTTATGCGAAATAGAGTGTTCTGAGAAGCTTAAAATGAAGAAATAAGCGTTCTAAAATGCTTTAAAAATTCAAAGACATTTTTCAATGTTAACTAACGGCACGGTATCGGTCCTTAATATTGACCTATAATTTTTAAATTGGACCACGTATTATATTACAGGGTAATAGTGTACCCTACCACAGGAAATAATTATAGGTCATTTAGGGGGTACACAGCGTGACCCTAAATTTTACTATGTATACTTATGCGAAATAGAGTGTTCTGAGAAGCTGAAAATGAAGAAATAAGCGTTCTAAAATGCTTTAAAAATTCAAAGACATCTTTCAATGGTTAACTAGCGCAAGGCGCAATATCAGACCTTAATATTGACCCATAATATTTAAATTGGACCAGGTATTATATTACAGGGTAATAGTGTACCCTACCACAGGAAATAATTATAGGTCAATTAGGGGGTACACTATGTATATTTTAAATAGTGCATTCAAACAAGGAAATACGAAGACACTTTTCTATGTTAACTAACGGCACGGTATCGGACCTTAATATTGACCTATAATTTTTAAATTGTACCACGTATTATATTACAAGGTAATAGTGTACCTTACCACAGGAAATAATTATAGGTCAATTAGGTGGTACACAGCGTGACCCTAAAATTTACTATGTATGCCTATGCGAAATAGAGTGTTCTGAGAAGCTTAAAATGAGGAAATAAGCGTTCTAAAATGCTTTAAAAATTCAAAGACATTTTTCTATGTTACCTAACGGCACGGTATCGGACCTTAATATTGACCTATAATTTTTAAATTGGACCACGTATTATATTAGAGGGTAATAGTGTACCCTACCACAGGAAATAATTATAGGTCATTTAGGGGGTACACAGCGTGACCCTAAATTTTACTATGTATGCCTATGCGAAATAGAGTGTTCTGAGAAACTTAAAATGAAGAAATAAGCGTTCTAAAATGCTTTAAAAATTCAAAGACATCTTTCAATGGTTAACTAACGCAAGGCGCAATATCAGACCTTAATATTGACCCATAATATTTAAATTGGACCAGGTATTATATTACAGGGTAATAGTGTACCCTACCACAGGAAATAATTATAGGTCAATTAGGGGGTACACTATGTATATTTTAAATAGTGCATTAAAACAAGGAAATACGAAGACACTTTTCTATGTTAACTAACGGCACGGTATCGGACCTTAATATTGACCTATAATTTTTAAATTGGACCACGTAATATATTACAGGGTTATAGTGTACCCTACCACAGGAAATAATTATAGGTCATTTAGGGGGTACACAGCGTGACCCTAAATTTTACTATGTATGCCTATGCGAAATAGAGTGCTCTGAGAAGCTTAAAATGAAGAAATAAGCGTTCTAAAATGCTTTAAAAATTCAAAGACATCTTTCAATGGTTAACTAACGCAAGGCGCAATATCAGACCTTAATATTGACCCATAATATTTAAATTGGACCAGGTATTATATTACAGGGTAATAGTGTACCCCACCAAAGGAAATAATTATAGGTCAATTAGGGGGTACACAGCGTGACCCTAAAGTTTACTATGTATGCGTATGCGAAATAAAGTGTTCTGAGAAGCTTAAAATGAGGAAATAAGCGTTCTAAAATGCTTTAAAAATTCAAAGACATTTTTCTATGTTAACTAACGGCACGGTATCGGACCTTAATATTGACCTATAATTTTTAAATTGGACCACGTATTACATTACAGGGTAATAGTGTACCCTACCACAGGAAATAATTATAGGTCATTTAGGGGGTACACAGCGTGACCCTAAATTTTACTATGTATGCTTATGCGAAATAGAGTGTTCTGAGAAGCTTAAAATGAAGAAATAAGCGTTCTAAAATGCTTTAAAAATTCAAAGACATCTTTCAATGGTTAACTAGCGCAAGGCGCAATATCAGACCTTAATATTGACCCATAATATTTAAATTGGACCAGGTATTATATTACAGGGTAATAGTGTACCCTACCACAGGAAATAATTATAGGTCAATTAGGGGGTACACTATGTATATTTTAAATAGTGCATTAAAACAAGGAAATACGAAGACACTTTTCTATGTTAACTAACGGCACGGTATCGGACCTTAATATTGACCTATAATTTTTAAATTGTACCACTTATTATATTACAAGGTAATAGTGTACCTTACCACAGGAAATAATTATAGGTCAATTAGGTGGTACACAGCGTGACCCTAAAATTTACTATGTATGCCTATGCGAAATAAAGTGTTCTGAGAAGCTTAAAATGAGGAAATAAGCGTTCTAAAATGCTTTAAAAATTCAAAGACATTTTTCTATGTTAACTAACGGCACGGTATCGGACCTTAATATTGACCTATAATTTTTAAATTGGACCACGTATTATATTAGAGGGTAATAGTGTACCCTACCACAGGAAATAATTATAGGTCATTTAGGGGGTACACAGCGGGACCCTAAATTTTACTATGTATGCCTATGCGAAATAGAGTGTTCTGAGAAGCTTAAAATGAAGAAATAAGCGTTCTAAAATGCTTTAAAAATTCAAAGACATCTTTCAATGGTTAACTAACGCAAGGCGCAATATCAGACCTTAATATTGACCCATAATATTTAAATTGGACCAGGTATTATATTACAGGGTAATAGTGTACCCTACCACAGGAAATAATTATAGGTCAATTAGGGGGTACACTATGTATATTTTAAATAGTGCATTAAAACAAGGAAATACGAAGACACTTTTCTATGTTAACTAACGGCACGGTATCGGTCCTTAATATTGACCTATAATTTTTATATTGGACCACGTAATATATTACAGGGTTATAGTGTACCCTACCACAGGAAATAATTATAGGTCATTTAGGGGGTATACAGCGTGACCCTAAATTTTACTATGTATGCCTATGCGAAATAGAGTGCTCTGAGAAGCTTAAAATGAAGAAATAAGCGTTCTAAAATGCTTTAAAAATTCAAAGACATCTTTCAATGGTTAACTAACGCAAGGCGCAATATCAGACCTTAATATTGACCCATAATATTTAAATTGGACCAGGTATTATATTACAGGGTAATAGTGTACCCCACCAAAGGAAATAATTATAGGTCAATTAGGGGGTACACAGCGTGACCCTAAAGTTTACTATGTATGCCTATGCGAAATAAAGTGTTCTGAGAAGCTTAAAATGAGGAAATAAGCGTTCTAAAATGCTTTAAAAATTCAAAGACATTTTTCTATGTTAACTAACGGCACGGTATCGGACCTTAATATTGACCTATAATTTTTAAATTGGACCACGTATTATATTACAGGGTAATAGTGTACCCTACCACAGGATATAATTATAGGTCATTTAGGGGGTACACAGCGTGACCCTAAATTTTACTATGTATGCCTATGCGAAATAGAGTGTTCTGAGATGCTTAAAATGAAGAAATAAGCGTTCTAAAATGCTTTAAAAATTCAAAGACATCTTTCAATGGTTAACTAACGCAAGGAGCAATATCAGACCTTAATATTGACCCAAAATATTTAAATTGGAATAGGTATTATATTACAGGGTAATAGTGTACCCTACCACTGGAAATAATTATAGGTCAATTAGGGGGTACACTATGTATATTTTAAATAGTGCATTAAAACAAGGAAATACGAAGACACTTTTCTATGTTAACTAACGTCACGGTATCGGAACTTAATATTGACCTATAATTTTTAAATTGGACCACGTATTATATTACAGGGTTATAGTGTACCCTACCACAGGAAATAATTATAGGTCAATTAGGGGGTACACAGAGAGACCCTAAAGTTTACTATGTATGTATATGCGAAATAAAGTGTTCTGAGAAGCTTAAAATGAGGAAATAAGCGTTCTAAAATGCTTTAAAAATTCAAAGACATTTTTCAATGTTAACTAACGGCACGGTATCGGACCTTAATATTGACCTATAATTTTGAAATTGGACCACGTATTATATTACAGGGTAATAGTGTACCCTACCACAGGAAATAATTATAGGTCATTTAGGGGGTACACAGCGTGACCCTAAATTTTACTATGTATGCTTATGCGAAATAGAGTGTTCTGAGAAGCTTAAAATAAAGAAATAAGCGTTCTAAAATGCTTTAAAAATTCAAAGACATCTTTCAATGGTTAACTAACGCAAGGCGCAATATCAGACCTTAATATTGACCCATAATATTTAACTTGAACCAGGTATTATATCACAGGGTAATAGTGTACCCTACCACAGGAAATAATTATAGGTCAATTAGGGGGTACACTATGTATATTTTAAATAGTGCATTAAAACAAGGAAATTCGAAGACACTTTTCTATGTTAACTAACGGCACGGTATCGGAACTTAATATTGACCTATAATTTTTAAATTGGACCACGTATTATATTACAGGGTAATAGTGTGCCCTACCACAGGAAATAATTATAGGTCATTTAGGGGGTACACAGCGTGACCCTAAATTTTACTATGTATGCCTATGCGAAATAGAGTGCTCTGAGAAGCTTAAAATGAAGAAATAAGCGTTCTAAAATGCTTTAAAAATTCAAAGACATTTTTCTATGTTAACTAACGGCACGGTATCGGACCTTATTATTGACCTATAATTTTTAAATTGAACCAGGTATTATATTACAGGGTTATAGTGTACCCTACCACAGGAAATAATTATAGGTCATTTAGGGGGTACACAGCGTGACCCTAAATTTTACTATGTATGCCTATGCGAAATAGAGTGCTCTGAGAAGCTTAAAATGAAGAAATAAGCGTTCTAAAATGCTTTAAAAATTCAAAGACATCTTTCAATGGTTAACTAACGCAAGGCGCAATATCAGACCTTAATATTGACCCATAATATTTAAATTGGACCAGGTATTATATTACAGGGTAATAGTGTACCCCACCAAAGGAAATAATTATAGGTCAATTAGGGGGTACACTATGTATATTTTAAATAGTGCATTAAAACAAGGAAATACGAAGACACTTTTCTATGTTAACTAACGGCACGGTATCGGTCCTACCTATAATTTTTATATTGGACCACGTAATATATTACAGGGTTATAGTGTACCCTACCACAGGAAATAATTATAGGTCATTTAGGGGGTATACAGCGTGACCCTAAATTTTACTATGTTATGCCTATGCGAAATAGAGTGCTCTGAGAAGCTTAAAATGAAGAAATAAGCGTTCTAAAATGCTTTAAAAATTCAAAGACATCTTTCAATGGTTAACTAACGCAAGGCGCAATATCAGACCTTAATATTGACCCATAATATTTAAATTGGACCAGGTATTATATTACAGGGTAATAGTGTACCCCACCAAAGGAAATAATTATAGGTCAATTAGGGGGTACACAGCGTGACCCTAAAGTTTACTATGTATGGCCTATGCGAAATAAAGTGTTCTGAGAAGCTTAAATTGAGGAAATAAGCGTTCTAAAATGCTTTAAAAATTCAAAGACATTTTTCTATGTTAACTAACGGCACGGTATCGGACCTTAATATTGACCTATAATTTTTTAAATTGGACCATTATATTACGTTATTATATTACAGGGTAATAGTGTACCCTACCACAGGATATAATTATAGGTCATTTAGGGGGTACACAGCGTGACCCTAAATTTACTATGTATGCCTATGCGAAATAGAGTGTTCTGAGATGCTTAAAATGAAGAAATAAGCGTTCTAAAATGCTTTAAAAATTCAAAGACATCTTTCAATGGTTAACTAACGCAAGGAGCAATATCAGACCTTAATATTGACCCAAAATATTTAAATTGGAATAGGTATTATATTACAGGGTAATAGTGTACCCCTACCACAGGAAATAATTATAGGTCAATTAGGGGGGTACACTATGTATATTTTAAATAGTGGCATTAAAACAAGGAAATACGAAGACACTTTTCTATGTTAACTAACGTCACGGTATCGGAACTTAATATTGACCTATAATTTTTAAATTGGACCACGTATTATATTACAGGGTTATAGTGTACCCTACCACAGGAAATAATTATAGGTCAATTAGGGGGTACACAGAGAGACCCTAAAGTTTACTATGTATGTATATGCGAAATAAAGTGTTCTGAGAAGCTTAAAATGAGGAAATAAGCGTTCTAAAATGCTTTAAAAATTCAAAGACATTTTTCAATGTTAACTAACGGCACGGTATCGGACCTTAATATTGACCTATAATTTTTAAATTGGACCACGTATTATATTACAGGGTAATAGTGTACCCTACCACAGGAAATAATTATAGGTCATTTAGGGGGTACACAGCGTGACCCTAAATTTTACTATGTATGCTTATGCGAAATAGAGTGTTCTGAGAAGCTTAAAATAAAGAAATAAGCGTTCTAAAATGCTTTAAAAATTCAAAGACATCTTTCAATGGTTAACTAACGCAAGGCGCAATATCAGACCTTAATATTGACCCATAATATTTAACTTGAACCAGGTATTATATCACAGGGTAATAGTGTACCCTACCACAAGAAATAATTATAGGTCAATTAGGGGGTACACTATGTATATTTTAAATAGTGCATTAAAAACAAGGAAATTCGAAGACACTTTTCTATGTTAACTAACGGCACGGTATCGGAACTTAATATTGACCTATAATTTTTAAATTGGACCACGTATTATATTACAGGGTAATAGTGTGCCCTACCACAGGAAATAATTATAGGTCATTTAGGGGGTACACAGCGTGACCCTAAATTTTACTATGTATGCCTATGCCGAAATAGAGTGCTCTGAGAAGCTTAAAATGAAGAAATAAGCGTTCTAAAATGCTTTAAAAATTCAAAGACATTTTTCTATGTTAACTAACGGCACGGTATCGGACCTTATTATTGACCTATAATTTTTAAATTGAACCAGGTATTATATTACAGGGTAATAGTGTACCCAAACCAAAGGAAATAATTATAGGTCAATTAGGGGGTACACAGCGTGACCCTAAAGTTTACTATTTATGCCTATGCGAAATAAATTGTTCTGAGAAGCTTAAAATGAGGAAATAAGCGTTCTAAAATGCTTTAAAAATTCAAAGACATTTTTCTATGTTAACTAACGGCACGGTATCGGACCTTAATATTGACCTATAATTTTTAAATTGGACCACGTATTATATTACAGGGTAATATTGTACCCTACCACAGGATATAATTATAGGTCATTTAGGGGGGTACACAGCGTGACCCTAAATTTTACTATGTATGCCTATGCGAAATAGAGTGTTCTGAGATGCTTAAAATGAAGAAATAAGCGTTCTAAAATGCTTTAAAAATTCAAAGACATCTTTCAATGGTTAACTAACGCAAGGCGCAATATCTGACCTTAATATTGACCCATAATATTTAAATTGGAATAGGTATTATATTACAGGGTAATAATGTACCCTACCACAGGAAATAATTATAGGTCAATTAGGGGGTACACTATGTATATTTTAAATAGTGCATTAAAACAAGGAAATACGAAGACACTTTTCTATGTTAACTAACGGCACGGTATCGGACCTTAATATTGACCTATAATTTTTAAATTGTACCACGTATTATATTACAGGGTAATAGTGTACCTTACCACAGGAAATATTTATAGGTCAATTAGGTGGTACACAGCGTGACCCTAAAATTTACTATGTATGCCTATGCGAAATAGAGTGTTCTGAGAAGCTTAAAATGAAGAAATAAGCGTTCTAAAATGCTTTAAAAATTCAAAGACATCTTTCAATGGTTAACTAACGCAAGGCGCAATATCAGACCTTAATATTGACCCACAATATTTAAATTGGACCAGGTATTATATTACAGGGTAATAGTGTACCCCACCAAAGGAAATAATTATAGGTCAATTAGGGGGTACACAGCGTGACCCTAAAGTTTACTATGTATGCCTATGCGAAATAAAGTGTTCTGAGAAGCTTAAAATGAGGAAATAAGCGTTCTAAAATGCTTTAAAAATTCAAAGACATTTTTCTATGTTAACTAACGGCACGGTATCGGACCTTAATATTGACCTATAATTTTTAAATTGGACCACGTATTATATTACAGGGTAATAGTGTACCCTACCACAGGATATAATTATAGGTCATTTAGGGGGTACACAGCGTGACCCTAAATTTTACTATGTATGCCTATGCGAAATAGAGTGTTCTGAGATGCTTAAAATGAAGAAATAAGCGTTCTAAAATGCTTTAAAAATTCAAAGACATCTTTCAATGGTTAACTAACGCAAGGAGCAATATCAGACCTTAATATTGACCCAAAATATTTAAATTGGAATAGGTATTATATTACAGGGTAATAGTGTACCCTACCACAGGAAATAATTATAGGTCAATTAGGGGGTACACTATGTATATTTTAAATAGTGCATTAAAACAAGGAAATACGAAGACACTTTTCTATGTTAACTAACGTCACGGTATCGGAACTTAATATTGACCTATAATTTTTAAATTGGACCACGTATTATATTACAGGGTTATAGTGTACCCTACCACAGGAAATAATTATAGGTCAATTAGGGGGTACACAGAGAGACCCTAAAGTTTACTATGTATGTATATGCGAAATAAAGTGTTCTGAGAAGCTTAAAATGAGGAAATAAGCGTTCTAAAATGCTTTAAAAATTCAAAGACATTTTTCAATGTTAACTAACGGCACGGTATCGGACCTTAATATTGACCTATAATTTTTAAATTGGACCACGTATTATATTACAGGGTAATAGTGTACCCTACCACAGGAAATAATTATAGGTCATTTAGGGGGTACACAGCGTGACCCTAAATTTTACTATGTATGCTTATGCGAAATAGAGTGTTCTGAGAAGCTTAAAATAAAGAAATAAGCGTTCTAAAATGCTTTAAAAATTCAAAGACATCTTTCAATGGTTAACTAACGCAAGGCGCAATATCAGACCTTAATATTGACCCATAATATTTAACTTGAACCAGGTATTATATCACAGGGTAATAGTGTACCCTACCACAAGAAATAATTATAGGTCAATTAGGGGGTACACTATGTATATTTTAAATAGTGCATTAAAACAAGGAAATTCGAAGACACTTTTCTATGTTAACTAACGGCACGGTATCGGAACTTAATATTGACCTATAATTTTTAAATTGGACCACGTATTATATTACAGGGTAATAGTGTGCCCTACCACAGGAAATAATTATAGGTCATTTAGGGGGTACACAGCGTGACCCTAAATTTTACTATGTATGCCTATGCGAAATAGAGTGCTCTGAGAAGCTTAAAATGAAGAAATAAGCGTTCTAAAATGCTTTAAAAATTCAAAGATATTTTTCTATGTTAACTAACGGCACGGTATCGGACCTTATTATTGACCTATAATTTTTAAATTGGACCAGGTATTATATTACAGGGTAATAGTGTACCCCACCAAAGGAAATAATTATAGGTCAATTAGGGGGTACACAGCGTGACCCTAAAGTTTACTATGTATGCCTATGCGAAATAAAGTGTTCTGAGAAGCTTAAAATGAGGAAATAAGCGTTCTAAAATGCTTTAAAAATTCAAAGACATTTTTCTATGTTAACTAACGGCGCGGTATCGGACCTTAATATTGACCTATAATTTTTAAATTGGACCACGTATTATATTACAGGGTAATAGTGTACCCTACCACAGGATATAATTATAATTCATTTAGGGGGTACACAGCGTGACCCTAAATTTTACTATGTATGCCTATGCGAAATAGAGTGTTCTGAGATGCTTAAAATGAAGAAATAAGCGTTCTAAAATGCTTTAAAAATTCAAAGACATCTTTCAATGGTTAACTAACGCAAGGCGCAATATCAGACCTTAATATTGACCCATAATATTTAAATTGGAATAGGTATTATATTACAGGGTAATAGTGTACCCTACCACAGGAAATAATTATAGGTCAATTAGGGGGTACACTATGTATATTTTAAATAGTGCATTAAAACAAGGAAATACGAAGACACTTTTCTATGTTAACTAACGGCACGGTATCGGACCTTAATATTGACCTATAATTTTTAAATTGTACCACGTATTATATTACAGGGTAATAGTGTACCTTACCACAGGAAATAAAAATAGGTCAATTAGGTGGTACACAGCGTGACCCTAAAATTTACTATGTATGCCTATGCGAAATAGAGTGTTCTGAGAAGCTTAAAATGAAGAAATAAGCGTTCTAAAATGCTTTAAAAATTCAAAGACATCTTTCAATGGTTAACTAACGCAAGGCGCAATATCAGACCTTAATATTGACCCATAATATTTAAATTGGACCAGGTATTATATTACAGGGTAATAGTGTACCCTACCACAGGAAATAATTATAGGTCAATTAGGGGGTACACTATGTATATTTTAAATAGTGCATTAAAACAAGGAAATACGAAGACACTTTTCTATGTTAACTAACGGCACGGTATCGGACCTTAATATTGACCTATAATTTTTAAACTGGACCACGTATTATATTACAGGGTTATAGTGTACCCTACCACAGGAAATAATTATAGGACAATTAGGGGGTACACAGAGTGACCCTAAAGTTTACTATGTATGCCTATGCGAAATAAAGTGTTCTGAGAAGCTTAAAATGAGGAAATAAGCGTTCTAAAATGCTATAAAAATTCAAAGACATTTTTCTATGTTAACTAACTTCACGGTATCGGACCTTAATATTGACCTATAATTTTTAAATTGGACCACCTATTATATTACAGGGTAATAGTGTACCCTACCACAGGAAATAATTATAGGTCATTTAGGGGGTACACTATGTATATTTTAAATAGTGCATTAAAACAAGGAAATACGAAGACACTTTTCTATGTTAACTAACGGCACGGTATCGGACCTTAATATTGACCTATAATTTTTAAATTGTACCACGTATTATATTACAGGGTAATAGTGTACCTTACCACAGGAAATAATTATAGGTCAATTAGGTGGTACACAGCGTGACCCTAAAATTTACTATGTATGCCTATGCGAAATAGAGTGTTCTGAGAAGCTTAAAATGAAGAAATAAGCGTTCTAAAATGCTTTAAAAATTCAAAGACATTTTTCTATGTTAACTAACAGCACGGTATCGCACCTTATTATTGACCTATAATTTTTAAATTGGACCACGTATTATATTACAGGGTAATAGTGTACCCTACCAAAGGAAATAATTATAGGTCATTTAGGGGGTACACAGCGTGACCCTAAATTTTACTATGTATGCCTATGCGAAATAGAGTGTTCTGAGATGCTTAAAATGAAGAAATAAGCGTTCTAAAATGCTTTAAAAATTCAAAGACATCTTTCAATGGTTAACTAACGCAAGGCGCAATATCAGACCTTAATATTGACCCATAATATTTAAATTGGACCAGGTATTATATTACAGGGTAATAGTGTACCCTACCACAGGAAATAATTATAGGTCAATTAGGGGGTACACTATGTATATTTTAAATAGTGCATTAAAACAAGGAAATACGAAGACACTTTTCTATGATAACTAACGGCACGGTATCGGACCTTAATATTGACCTATAATTTTTAAATTGGACCACGTATTATATTACAGGGTTATAGTGTACCCTACCACAGGAAATAATTATATGTAAATTAGGGGGTACGAAGAGTGACCCTAAAGTTTACTATGTATGCCTATGCGAAATAAAGTGTTCTGAGAAGCTTAAAATGAGGAAATAAGCGTTCTAAAATGCTTTAAAAATTCAATGACATTTTTCTATGCTAACTAACGGCACGGTATCGGACCTTAATATTGACCTATATTTTTTAAATTGGATCACCTAATATATTACAGGGTGTACACAATTACAATTGACCTATAATTAATTCCTTACCACAGGAAATAATTATAGGTCAATTAGGGGGTACACAGCGTGACCCTAAAGTTTACTATGTATGCCTATGCGAAATAAAGTGTTCTGAGAAGCTTAAAATGAAGAAATAAGCGTTCTAAAATGCTTTAAAAATTCAAAGACATCTTTCAATGGTTAACTAAAGCAAGGCGCAATATCAAACCTTAATATTGACCCATAATATTTAAATTGAACCAGGTATTGTATTACAGGGTAATAGTGTACCCTACCACAGGAAATAATTATAGGTCAATTAGGGGGTACACAGCGTGACCCTAAAGTTTACTATGTATGCCTATGCGAAATAAAGTGTTCTGAGAAGCTTAAAATGAGGAAATAAGCGTTCTAAAATGCTTTAAAAATTCAAAGACATTTTTTTATGTTAACTAACGGCACGGTATCGGACCTTAATATTGACCTATAATTTTTAAATTGGACCACGTATTATATTACAGGGTAATAGTGTACCCTACCACAGGATATAATTATAGGTCATTTAGGGGGTACACAGCGTGACCCTAAATTTTACTATGTATGCCTATGCGAAATAGAGTGTTCTGAGATGCTTAAAATGAAGAAATAAGCGTTCTAAAATGCTTTAAAAATTCAAAGACATCTTTCAATTATTAACTAACGCAAGGCGCGATATCAGACCTTAATATTGACCCATAATATTTAAATTGAACCAGGTATTGTATTACAGGGTAATAGTGTACCCTACCACAGGAAATAATTATAGGTCAATTAGGGGGTACACTATGAATATTTTAAATAGTGCATTAAAACAAGGAAATACGAAGACATTTTTCAATGTTAAATAACGGCACGGTATCGGAACTTAATATTGACCTATAATTTTTAAATTGGACCACGTATTATATTACAGGGTAATAGTGTACCCTACCACAGGAAATAATTATAGGTCATTTAGGGGGTACACAGCGTGACCCTAAATTTTACTATGTATGCCTATGCGAAATAGAGTGTTCTGAGAAGCTTAAAATGAAGAAATAAGCGTTCTAAAATGCTTTAAAAATTCAAAGACATCTTTCAATGGTTATCTAACGCAAGGCGCAATATCAGACCTTAATATTGACCCATAATATTTAAATTGGACCAGGTATTATATTACAGGGTAATAGTGTACCCTACCACAGGAAATAATTATAGGTCAATTAGGGGGTACACTATGTATATTTTAAATAGTGCATTAAAACAAGGAAATACGAAGACACTTTTCTATGTTAACTAACGGCACGGTATCGGACCTTAATATTGACCTATAATTTTTAAATTGGACCACGTATTATATTACAGGGTTATAGTGTACCCTACCACAGGAAATAATTATAGGTCAATTAGGGGGTACGCAGAGTGACCCTAAAGTTTTCTATGTATGCCTATGCGAAATGAAGTGTTCTGAGAAGCTTAAAATGAGGAAATAAGCGTTCTAAAATGCTTTAAAAATTCAAAGACATTTTTCTATGCTAACTAATGGCACGGTATCGGACCTTAATATTGACCTATAATTTTTAAATTGGACCACCTATTATATTACAGGGTAATAGTGTACCCTACAACAGGAAATAATTATAGGTCAATTAGGGGGTACACAGCGTGACCCTAAAGTTTACTATGTATGCCTATGCGAAATAGAATGTTCTGAGATGCTTAAAATGAAGAAATAAGCGTTCTAAAATGCTTTAAAAATTCAAAGACATCTTTCAATGATTAACTAACGCAAGGCGCAATATCAGACCTTAATATTGACCCATAATATTTAAATTGAACCAGATATTATATCTGAGGGTAATAGTGTACCCTACAACAGGAAATAATTATAGGTCAATAAGGGGGTACACTATGTATGTTTTAAATAGTGCATTAAAACAAGAAAATACGAAGACACTTTTCTATGTTAACTAACGGCACGTTATTGCACCTTAATATTGACCTATAATTTTTAAATTGGACCACGTATTATATTACAGGGTTATAGTGTACCCTACCACAGGAAATAATTATAGGTCAATTAGGGGGTACACAGAGTGACCCTAAAATTTACTATGTATGCCTATGCGAAATAAAGTGTTCTGAGAAGCTTAAAATGAGGAAATAAGCGTTCTAAAATGCTTTAAAAATTCAAAGACATTTTTCTATGTTAACTAACGGCACGGTATCGGACCTTAATATTGACCTATAATTTTTAAATTGGACCACCTATTATATTACAGGGTAATAGTGTACCCTACCACAGGAAATAATTATAGGTCAATTAGGGGGTACACAGCGTGACCCTAAAGTTTACTACGTATGCCTATGCGAAATAAAGTGTTCTGAGAAGCTTAAAATGAAGAAATAAGCGTTCTAAAATGCTTTAAAAATTCAAAGACATCTTTCAATGGTTAACTAACGCAAGGCGCAATATCAAACCTTAATATTGACCCATAATATTTAAATTGAACCAGGTATTGTATTACAGGGTAATAGTGTACCCTACCACAGGAAATAATTATAGGTCAATTAGGGGGTACACTATGAATATTTTAAATAGTGCATTAAAACAAGGAAATACGAAGACATTTTTCAATGTTAAATAACGGCACGGTATCGGAACTTAATATTGACCTATAATTTTTAAATTGGACCACGTATTATATTACAGGGTAATAGTGTACCCTACCACAGGAAATAATTATAGGTCATTTAGGGGGTACACAGCGTGACCCTAAATTTTACTATGTATGCCTATGCGAAATAGAGTGTTCTGAGAAGCTTAAAATGAAGAAATAAGCGTTCTAAAATGCTTTAAAAATTCAAAGACATCTTTCAATGGTTATCTAACGCAAGGCGCAATATCAGACCTTAATATTGACCCATAATATTTAAATTGGACCAGGTATTATATTACAGGGTAATAGTGTACCCTACCACAGGAAATAATTATAGGTCAATTAGGGGGTACACTATGTATATTTTAAATAGTGCATTAAAACAAGGAAATACGAAGACACTTTTCTATGTTAACTAACGGCACGGTATCGGACCTTAATATTGACCTATAATTTTTAAATTGGACCACGTATTATATTACAGGGTTATAGTGTACCCTACCACAGGAAATAATTATAGGTCAATTAGGGGGTACGCAGAGTGACCCTAAAGTTTTCTATGTATGCCTATGCGAAATGAAGTGTTCTGAGAAGCTTAAAATGAGGAAATAAGCGTTCTAAAATGCTTTAAAAATTCAAAGACATTTTTCTATGCTAACTAACGGCACGGTATCGGACCTTAATATTGACCTATAATTTTTAAATTGGACCACCTATTATATTACAGGGTAATAGTGTACCCTACAACAGGAAATAATTATAGGTCAATTAGGGGGTACACAGCGTGACCCTAAAGTTTACTATGTATGCCTATGCGAAATAGAATGTTCTGAGATGCTTAAAATGAAGAAATAAGCGTTCTAAAATGCTTTAAAAATTCAAAGACATCTTTCAATGGTTAACTAACGCAAGGCGCAATATCAGACCTTAATATTGACCCATAATATTTAACTTGAACCAGATATTATATCTGAGGGTAATAGTGTACCCTACAACAGGAAATAATTATAGGTCAATAAGGGGGTACACTATGTATGTTTTAAATAGTGCATTAAAACAAGAAAATACGAAGACACTTTTCTATGTTAACTAACGGCACGGTATTGCACCTTAATATTGACCTATAATTTTTAAATTGGACCACGTATTATATTACAGGGTTATAGTGTACCCTACCACAGGAAATAATTATAGGTCAATTAGGGGGTACACAGAGTGACCCTAAAATTTACTATGTATGCCTATGCGAAATAAAGTGTTCTGAGAAGCTTAAAATGAGGAAATAAGCGTTCTAAAATGCTTTAAAAATTCAAAGACATTTTTCTATGTTAACTAACGGCACGGTATCGGACCTTAATATTGACCTATAATTTTTAAATTGGACCACCTATTATATTACAGGGTAATAGTGTACCCTACCACAGGAAATAATTATAGGTCAATTAGGGGGTACACAGCGTGACCCTAAAGTTTACTACGTATGCCTATGCGAAATAAAGTGTTCTGAGAAGCTTAAAATGAAGAAATAAGCGTTCTAAAATGCTTTAAAAATTCAAAGACATCTTTCAATGGTTAACTAACGCAAGGCGCAATATCAAACCTTAATATTGACCCATAATATTTAAATTGAACCAGGTATTGTATTACAGGGTAATAGTGTACCCTACCACAGGAAATAATTATAGGTCAATTAGGGGGTACACAGCGTGACCCTAAAGTTTACTATGTATGCCTATGCGAAATAAAGTGTTCTGAGAAGCTTAAAATGAGGAAATAAGCGTTCTAAAATGCTTTAAAAATTCAAAGATATTTTTTTATGTTAACTAACGGCACGGTGTCGGACCTTAATATTGACCTATAATTTTTAAATTGGACCACGAATTATATAACAGGGTAATAGTGTACCCTACCACAGGATATAATTATAGGTCATTTAGGGGGTACACAGCGTGACCCTAAATTTTACTATGTATGCCTATGCGAAATAGAGTGTTCTGAGATGCTTAAAATGAAGAAATAAGCGTTCTAAAATGCTTTAAAAATTCAAAGACATCTTTCAATGGTTAACTAACGCAAGGCGCAATATCATACCTTAATATTGACCCATAATATTTAAATTGGAATAGGTATTATATTACAGGGTAATAGTGTACCCTACCACAGGAAATAATTATAGGTCAATTAGGGGGTACACTATGTATATTTTAAATAGTGCATTAAAACAAGGAAATACGAATACACTTTTCTATGTTAACTAACGGCACGGTATCGGACCTTAATATTGACCTATAATTTTTAAATTGGACCACGTATTATATTACAGGGTTATAGTGTACCCTACAACAGGAAATAA
Organism: Parasteatoda tepidariorum; assembly: GCF_982258835.1. Lineage (NCBI taxonomy): Eukaryota > Metazoa > Arthropoda > Arachnida > Araneae > Theridiidae > Parasteatoda > Parasteatoda tepidariorum. Next base: position 72,984 of record NW_028257487.1, read on the forward strand.
TTATAGGTCAATTAGGGGGTACACAGAGAGACCCTAAAGTTTACTATGTATGCCTATGCGAAATAAAGTGTTCTGAGAAGCTTAAAATGAGGAAATAAGCGTTCTAAAATGCTTTAAAAATTCAAAGACATTTTTCAATGTTAACTAACGGCACGGTATCGGTCCTTAATATTGACCTATAATTTTTAAATTGGACCACGTATTATATTACAGGGTAATAGTGTACCCTACCACAGGAAATAATTATAGGTCATTTAGGTTGTACACAGCGTGACCCTAAATTTTACTATGTATGCTTATGCGAAATAGAGTGTTCTGAGAAGCTTAAAATGAAGAAATAAGCGTTCTAAAATGCTTTAAAAATTCAAAGACATCTTTCAATGGTTAACTAGCGCAAGGCGCAATATCAGACCTTAATATTGACCCATAATATTTAAATTGGACCAGGTATTATATTACAGGGTAATAGTGTACCCTACCACAGGAAATAATTATAGGTCAATTAGGGGGTACACTATGTATATTTTAAATAGTGCATTAAAACAAGGAAATACGAAGACACTTTTCTATGTTAACTAACGGCACGGTATTGGACCTTAATATTGACCTATAATTTATTAATTGTACCACGTATTATATTACAGGGTAATAGTGTACCTTACCACAGGAAATAATTATAGGTCAATTAGGTGGTACACAGCGTGACCCTAAAATTTACTATGTATGTCTATGCGAAATAGAGTGTTCTGAGAAGCTTAAAATGAAGAAATAAGCGTTCTAAAATGCTTAAAAATTCAAAGACATCTTTCAATTATTAACTAACGCAAGGCGCGATATCAGACCTTAATATGGAACCATAATATTTCAATTGGACCAGGTATTATATTACAGGGTAATAGTGTACCCTACAACAGGAAATAATTATAGGTCAATTAGGGGGTACACTATGTATGTTTTAAATAGTGCATTAAAACAAGAAAATACGAAGACACTTTTCTATGTTAACTAACGGCACGGTATTGCACCTTAATATTGACCTATAATTTTTAAATTGGACCACGTATTATATTACAGGGTTATAGTGTACCCTACCACAGGAAATAATTATAGGTCAATTAGGGGGTACACTATGTATATTTTAAATAGTGCATTAAAACAAGGAAATTCGAAGACACTTTTCTATGTTAACTTGGGGTCCTGTGGTGGGCATGTGACACTTTCAGCGTAAGAATAGGGGAAAAAATCTCCTCCTCAGTTAAGAGACAGGATCAAGTTACAGTGGGATTTGTTTTATTGTTTTAGTCACTATGAGAGGTCTCACTTTTTTAAGCTAAGGGGAGAAAGGTTTCTTTACATTTCCCACCTACCTTCAAACATCTATACCAAGTTCGGGAACTTTTTTGTTTGTCTGCCGTTTTCTTACGTCTTTTTTAGTCAGTTTCATTGTTGCTATTTTTTTGTACAAATTTTTTCGTTCTACTTGTGAGTTATATTTTGAATAAATTAATTTCTTTATTACAAATATAATTTAACGAATATTTTTAATTGTATATAAAACAATATGGATTAATCAGAATCGAAAAGCGCTCTTTTAAGTAAATTAAATCAAATTGAAATAAAATATCAAAGCCATATATTTTACATAAACTCAAATAAATAGTTTTTTTTAGGTTTTATTTTAAATTCGTGTTATAAATATAGTTATTAGAATTTTAAAATTTTGATTATAATTCCTGCAGTTTAAAAAAAATTTTCTTACATGATTTTAAATAAATATCTGCATTTCCGAAGAGAAATATATATACTTAATACTACCGAAGAGTATTTATACTTTTAGATACATAAATATTTTAAATGTCACATTTATGAATATATAATTTATAATTACTAATGTATTTTCTATGTTTAAGAAATTGAAATCATGAACGCTATTTTTAACTTTCTTAAGAAAACCATTTTCCTTCTGTGGCGATTTTCATGTTTCTTTCCCTCTTTCTACACACAGTTTAACTTTCAGTTGTAGTTTCTAGAAATTCTTTTAATATCTCAGTTTTGTATCTTTTTATAAGATTGAAGCTAAATTTTTGAACAATAACATTCTACAAATCTATTACAGGAGTAAGTTGAAGTCAATTGTGAATGACTATGTTTTTTAAAAAAAATATAAAAATGCTAGGGAAAAAAATTATATATGCTACGCAGTTTCGATAAAGTGCTTACTTTTCATGAAATTTGCAGCAAAATAAAAGAAATGAGCCCGATTGTTATATGATAATCATTTGCAACTGAAGCACATTAACTGAAATATTTATGAGTTTTCGCGTTTTTGGAACTATTTTAAAAAGACATAAAGGAAGTTGAAGAAAAATTTTGTTAGATATTTAGAACGCATATTAGATTCTAACTAAGAGTTCAAGGGATAAATGTACTAAGAATTGTGTTTTAAATTTAGAGTTCGGTTGAAGCATAAAATATTTTTTAAAGGAATGATATAAACTTTTATATACTATTTTGAAAATTGATTAAAAATTTTTGTATATTTATTTTTAAATAATTAACAAAGTTATTATAGTTTATAATTTTTTAAGAAATCTTAAAAATTTATAAAATAAGAAGAATTTATTTGATAACATAATTTTCAATCGAAATGATCTTACTTTCTTAACAAGAGAGGATCTTTCAAATTAGCCGGGAGTTAGGGCAAAATTATCCTCATTTACCTTGCTTTCTTATTTCATTATTATTATCAATAATAATAATAACAATAATAAATAAATGATTCTGCTGAATAAAGAGAAAAAATATTTATCATTTATTGAAGTGACCGGTATTTTTCAAAGTCGATAGATCAAAAAGATGAAAATAAAATAATTCATTCAAAGAGTTGATTTCAAATTAAATTTCCTATATTTTCTTTTCCATCGGCTATGACTTAAATCCATTCACTATTAATTCAGACTGAAGAGACCTGTCTACAAAAATATGACATTACAACTATTTATGTTCTTTCCTAAGATTTATTATCTTTCGATGAGATATTAAATTTTCAGCAATGTTACAAATATTTATAAATTAAAATACTGATATTTATAATGTATAATATAGATATTTATAATTAAAAAAATTATGACCACGAAAAAGAACTCTTCATGTATATAAAAATTGATTCAAAGAAGCGAACAAAAGGGTTTTTTTCCGCATTATGACCCGATTTCACTGCATGATAACTCTCAGGAAGAACTGATTTCACACTTTAAACATAGTAATCCCCAAAATGCAAGAGAGGAAGATCTATCCATTATTTACGTGAAAAATGGATGTAGATCGAGCTTTTCCCTTTGGTCCTTGAAATTTCCGACGTTTTTTAACTCAATAATAGAGTGTTTATTATCACTGTGCACCTCATTAGCTTGTATATTTTTTGCGGAAACATGTAAATAAACCAATCCTTTTAATATGGCATCAAAAAGCTTATAAAAAATAGATATAACTTTAATAACTTATTTAAATAACGCCAGCGATACCAAACTGAAATTTTCAAAAACTGAGTTACCCGTTGAAACAATATTCCAAAGAACAAAGTTTTTTTTAACTATTCCTCAAATCTGTAAGAATATTTTTACATTTTAAACAGTAAAATGTTTAAATGTTTCATAATACGTTGAAAGTATTAATGTAAAGCAATGACGCACTACAATTTTATATATATATATATATATATATATATATATATATATATATATATATATATATATATATATATATATATGTGATTGCGCGCATAATATTTTTATAGCTAGCGTAATGAATAGTTTTTCGGGACTATGGTTAGGATTATGTGTTGTTTATAGAATTTAAAACAATAAAATCAGGAAATTGTGACACACCGCATTAACTCTGAATGTTTATAAAACACTATAAATAGTCGACATGTGACATTCGGAATGTAGTTTTTTACCCTGAATCCTATAAAACCACCAAAGAAGTTTTCCCGCGCTTTCTCAGTTGTCAACAAAAAACTGGAATCCATCCCCAGTGGTATTTCTATTACCCCGAACTGCGGTGGTGTAAAAGATAGCAAATGACGTTTAGAATAACAGAAGGAGAATAAAACTCTCGGGGATGCTTAACACTCATCACTTGTCTTGTTCTAGGGATTAGCGGTTCCCTTTCTTGAATTCATCCCCCAGTCTCAAAAACAGCCCACCAGAGGATCTCGATTTCTTATTTTTGCGCCCACGTGAAAAGGTTAACTAACGGCACGGTATCGGTCCTTAATATTGACCTATAATTTTTAAATTGGACCACGTATTATATTACAGGGTAATAGTGTACCCTACCACAGGAAATAATTATAGGTCATTTAGGTTGTACACAGCGTGACCCTAAATTTTACTATGTATGCTTATGCGAAATAGAGTGTTCTGAGAAGCTTAAAATGAAGAAATAAGCGTTCTAAAATGCTTTAAAAATTCAAAGACATCTTTCAATGGTTAACTAGCGCAAGGCGCAATATCAGACCTTAATATTGACCCATAATATTTAAATTGGACCAGGTATTATATTACAGGGTAATAGTGTACCCTACCACAGGAAATAATTATAGGTCAATTAGGGGGTACACTATGTATATTTTAAATAGTGCATTAAAACAAGGAAATACGAAGACACTTTTCTATGTTAACTAACGGCACGGTATCGGACCTTAATATTGACCTATAATTTATTAATTGTACCACGTATTATATTACAGGGTAATAGTGTACCTTACCACAGGAAATAATTATAGGTCAATTAGGTGGTACACAGCGTGACCCTAAAATTTACTATGTATGTCTATGCGAAATAGAGTGTTCTGAGAAGCTTAAAATGAAGAAATAAGCGTTCTAAAATGCTTTAAAAATTCAAAGACATCTTTCAATTATTAACTAACGCAAGGCGCGATATCAGACCTTAATATGGAACCATAATATTTCAATTGGACCAGGTATTATATTACAGGGTAATAGTGTACCCTACAACAGGAAATAATTATAGGTCAATTAGGGGGTACACTATGTATGTTTTAAATAGTCCATTAAAACAAGAAAATACGAAGACACTTTTCTATGTTAACTAACGGCACGGTATTGCACCTTAATATTGACCTATAATTTTTAAATTGGACCACGTATTATATTACAGGGTTATAGTGTACCCTACCACAGGAAATAATTATAGGTCAATTAGGGGGTACACAGAGTGACCCTAAAATTTACTATGTATGCCTATGCGAAATAAAGTGTTCTGAGAAGCTTAAAATGAGGAAATAAGCGTTCTAAAATGCTTTAAAAATTCAAAGACATTTTTCTATGTTAACTAACGGCACGGTATCGGACCTTAATATTGACCTATAATTTTTAAATTGGACCACCTATTATATTACAGGGTAATAGTGTACCCTACCACAGGAAATAATTATAGGTCAATTAGGGGGTACACAGCGTGACCCTAAAGTTTACTACGTATGCCTATGCGAAATAAAGTGTTCTGAGAAGCTTAAAATGAAGAAATAAGCGTTCTAAAATGCTTTAAAAATTCAAAGACATCTTTCAATGGTTAACTAACGCAAGGCGCAATATCAAACCTTAATATTGACCCATAATATTTAAATTGAACCAGGTATTGTATTACAGGGTAATAGTGTACCCTACCACAGGAAATAATTATAGGTCAATTAGGGGGTACACTATGAATATTTTAAATAGTGCATTAAAACAAGGAAATACGAAGACACTTTTCTATGTTAACTAACGGCACGGTATCGGACCTTAATATTGACCTATAATTTTTAAATTGGACCACGTATTATATTACAGGGTTATAGTGTACCCTACCACAGGAAATAATTATAGGTCAATTAGGGGGTACGCAGAGTGACCCTAAAGTTTTCTATGTATGCCTATGCGAAATGAAGTGTTCTGAGAAGCTTAAAATGAGGAAATAAGCGTTCTAAAATGCTTTAAAAATTCAAAGACATTTTTCTATGCTAACTAACGGCACGGTATCGGACCTTAATATTGACCTATAATTTTTAAATTGGACCACCTATTATATTACAGGGTAATAGTGTACCCTACAACAGGAAATAATTATAGGTCAATTAGGGGGTACACAGCGTGACCCTAAAGTTTACTATGTATGCCTATGCGAAATAGAGTGTTCTGAGATGCTTAAAATGAAGAAATAAGCGTTCTAAAATGCTTAAAAAATTCAAAGACATCTTTCAATGGTTAACTAACGCAAGGCGCAATATCAGACCTTAATATTGACCCATAATATTTAAATTGGACCAGGTATTATATTACAGGGTAATAGTGTACCCTACCACAGGAAATAATTATAGGTCAATTAGGGGATACACTATGTATATTTTAAATAGTGCATTAAAACAAGGAAATAGGAAGACATTTTTCAATGTTAAATAACGGCACGGTATCGGAACTTAATATTGACCTATAATTTTTAAATTGGACCACGTATTATATTACAGGGTAATAGTGTACCCTACCACAGGAAATAATTATAGGTCATTTAGGGGGTACACAGCGTGACCCTAAATTTTACTATGTATGCCTATGCGAAATAGAGTGTTCTGAGAAGCTTAAAATGAAGAAATAAGCATTCTAAAATGCTTTAAAAATTCAAAGACATCTTTCAATGGTTATCTAACGCAAGGCGCAATATCAGACCTTAATATTGACCCATAATATTTAAATTGGACCAGGTATTATATTACAGGGTAATAGTGTACCCTACCACAGGAAATAATTATAGGTCAATTAGGGGGTACACTATGTATATTTTAAATAGTGCATTAAAACAAGGAAATACGAAGACACTTTTCTATGTTAACTAACGGCACGGTATCGGACCTTAATATTGACCTATAATTTTTAAATTGGACCACGTATTATATTACAGGGTTATAGTGTACCCTACCACAGGAAATAATTATAGGTCAATTAGGGGGTACACAGAGTGACCCTAAAATTTACTATGTATGCCTATGCGAAATAAAGTGTTCTGAGAAGCTTAAAATGAGGAAATAAGCGTTCTAAAATGCTTTAAAAATTCAAAGACATTTTTCTATGTTAGCTAACGGCACGGTATCGGACCTTAATATTGACCTATAATTTTTAAATTGGACCACCTATTATATTACAGGGTAATAGTGTACCCTACCACAGGAAATAATTATAGGTCAATTAGGGGGTACACAGCGTGACCCTAAAGTTTACTACGTATGCCTATGCGAAATAAAGTGTTCTGAGAAGCTTAAAATGAAGAAATAAGCGTTCTAAAATGCTTTAAAAATTCAAAGACATCTTTCAATGGTTAACTAACGCAAGGCGCAATATCAAACCTTAATATTGACCCATAATATTTAAATTGAACCAGGTATTGTATTACAGGGTAATAGTGTACCCTACCACAGGAAATAATTATAGGTCAATTAGGGGGTACACTATGAATATTTTAAATAGTGCATTAAAACAAGGAAATACGAAGACATTTTTCAATGTTAAATAACGGCACGGTATCGGAACTTAATATTGACCTATAATTTTTAAATTGGACCACGTATTATATTACAGGGTAATAGTGTACCCTACCACAGGAAATAATTATAGGTCATTTAGGGGGTACACAGCGTGACCCTAAATTTTACTATGTATGCCTATGCGAAATAGAGTGTTCTGAGAAGCTTAAAATGAAGAAATAAGCGTTCTAAAATGCTTTAAAAATTCAAAGACATCTTTCAATGGTTATCTAACGCAAGGCGCAATATCAGACCTTAATATTGACCCATAATATTTAAATTGGACCAGGTATTATATTACACGGTAATAGTGTACCCTACCACAGGAAATAATTATAGGTCAATTAGGGGGTACACTATGTATATTTTAAATAGTGCATTAAAACAAGGAAATACGAAGACACTTTTCTATGTTAACTAACGGCACGGTATCGGACCTTAATATTGACCTATAATTTTTAAATTGGACCACGTATTATATTACAGGGTTATAGTGTACCCTACCACAGGAAATAATTATAGGTCAATTAGGGGGTACGCAGAGTGACCCTAAAGTTTTCTATGTATGCCTATGCGAAATGAAGTGTTCTGAGAAGCTTAAAATGAGGAAATAAGCGTTCTAAAATGCTTTAAAAATTCAAAGACATTTTTCTATGCTAACTAACGGCACGGTATCGGACCTTAATATTGACCTATAATTTTTAAATTGGACCACCTATTATATTACAGGGTAATAGTGTACCCTACAACAGGAAATACTTATAGGTCAATTAGGGGGTACACAGCGTGACCCTAAAGTTTACTATGTATGCCTATGCGAAATAGAGTGTTCTGAGATGCTTAAAATGAAGAAATAAGCGTTCTAAAATGCTTAAAAAATTCAAAGACATCTTTCAATGGTTAACTAACGCAAGGCGCAATATCTGACCTTAATATTGACCCATAATATTTAACTTGAACCAGATATTATATCTGAGGGTAATAGTGTACCCTACCACAGGAAATAATTATAGGTCAATTAGGGGGTACACTATGTATATTTTAAATAGTGCATTAAAACAAGGAAATTCGAAGACACTTTTCTATGTTAACTAACGGCACGGTATCTGAGCTTAATATTGACCTATAATTTTTAAATTGGACCACGTATTATATTACAGGGTTATAGTGTATCCTACCACAGGAAATAATTATAGGTCAATTAGGGGGTACACAGCGTGACCCTAAAGTTTACTATGTATGCCTATGCGAAATAAAGTGTTCTGAGAAGCTTAAAATGAGGAAATAAGCGTTCTAAAATGCTTTAAAAATTCAAAGACATTTTTCAATGTTAACTAACGGCACGGTATCGGACCTTAATATTGACCTATAATTTTTAAATTGGACCACGTATTATATTACAGGGTAATAGTGTACCCTACCACAGGAAATAATTATAGGTCATTTAGGGGGTACACAGCGTGACCCTAAATTTTACTATGTATTCTTATGCGAAATAGAGTGTTCTGAGAAGCTTAAAATGAAGAAATAAGCGTTCTAAAATGCTTTAAAAATTCAAAGACATCTTTCAATGGTTAACTAGCGCAAGGCGCAATATCAGACCTTAATATTGACCCATAATATTTAAATTGGACCAGGTATTATATTACAGGGTAATAGTGTACCCTACCACAGGAAATAATTATAGGTCAATTAGGGGATACACTATGTATATTTTAAATAGTGCATTAAAACAAGGAAATAGGAAGACAATTTTCAATGTTAAATAACGGCACGGTATCGGAACTTAATATTGACCTATAATTTTTAAATTGGACCACGTATTATATTACAGGTTAATAGTGTACCCTACCACAGGAAATAATTATAGGTCATTTAGGGGGTACACAGCGTGACCCTAAATTTTACTATGTATGCCTATGCGAAATAGAGTGTTCTGAGAAGCTTAAAATGAAGAAATAAGCGTTCTAAAATGCTTTAAAAATTCAAAGACATCTTTCAATGGTTATCTAACGCAAGGCGCAATATCAGACCTTAATATTGACCCATAATATTTAAATTGGACCAGGTATTATATTACAGGGTAATAGTGTACCCTACCACAGGAAATAATTATAGGTCAATTAGGGGGTACACTATGTATATTTTAAATAGTGCATTAAAACAAGGAAATACGAAGACACTTTTCTATGTTAACTAACGGCACGGTATCGGACCTTAATATTGACCTATAATTTTTAAATTGGACCACGTATTATATTACAGGGTTATAGTGTACCCTACCACAGGAAATAATTATAGGTCAATTAGGGGGTACGCAGAGTGACCCTAAAGTTTTCTATGTATGCCTATGCGAAATGAAGTGTTCTGAGAAGCTTAAAATGAGGAAATAAGCGTTCTAAAATGCTTTAAAAATTCAAAGACATTTTTCTATGCTAACTAACGGCACGGTATCGGACCTTAATATTGACCTATAATTTTTAAATTGGACCACCTATTATATTACAGGGTAATAGTGTACCCTACAACAGGAAATAATTATAGGTCAATTAGGGGGTACACAGCGTGACCCTAAAGTTTACTATGTATGCCTATGCGAAATAGAGTGTTCTGAGATGCTTAAAATGAAGAAATAAGCATTCTAAAATGCTTTAAAAATTCAAAGACATCTTTCAATGGTTAACTAACGCAAGGCGCAATATCAGACCTTAATATTGAGCCATAATATTTAACTTGAACCAGGTATTATATCTGAGGGTAATAGTGTACCCTACCACAGGAAATAATTATAGGTCAATTAGGGGGTACACTATGTATATTTTAAATAGTGCATTAAAACAAGGAAATTCGAAGACACTTTTCTGTGTTAACTAACGGCACGGTATCTGACCTTAATATTGACCTATAATTTTTAAATTGGACCACGTATTATATTACAGGGTTATAGTGTATCCTACCACAGGAAATAATTATAGGTCAATTAGGGGGTACACAGAGTGACCCTAAAGCTTACTATGTATGCCTATGCGAAATAAAGTGTTCTGAGAAGCTTAAAATGAGGAAATAAGCGTTCTAAAATGCTTTAAAAATTCAAAGACATTTTTCTATGTTAACTAACGGCACGGTATCGGACCTTAATATTGACCTATAATTTTTAAATTGCACCAGGTATTATATTACAGGGTAATAGTGCACCCTACCACAGGAAATAATTATAGGTCAATTAGGGGGTACACTATGTATATTTTAAATAGTGCATTAAAACAAGGAAATACGAAGACACTTTTCTATGTTAACTAACGGCACGGTATCGGACCTTAATATTGACCTATAATTTTTAAATTGTACCACCTATTATATTACAGGGTAATAGTGTATCTTTCCACAGGAAATAATTATAGGTCAATTAGGTGGTACACAGCATGACCCTAAAATTTACTATGTATGCCTATGCGAAATAGAGTGTCCTGAGAAGCTTAAAATGAAGAAATAAGCGTTCTAAAATGCTTTAAATTTCAATTGGACCAGGTATTATATTACAGGGTAATAGTGTACCCTACAACAGGAAATAATTATAGGTCAAATAGGGGGTACACTATGTATATTTTAAATAGTGCATTAAAACAAGGAAATTCGAAGACACTTTTCTATGTTAACTAACGGCACGGTATCTGACCTTAATATTGACCTATAATTTTTAAATTGGACCACGTATTATATTACAGGGTTATAGTGTATCCTACCACAGGAAATAATTATAGGTCAATTAGGGGGTACACAGCGTGACCCTAAAGTTTACTATGTATGCCTATGCGAAATAAAGTGTTCTGAGAAGCTTAAAATGAGGAAATAAGCGTTCTAAAATGCTTTAAAAATTCAAAGACATTTTTCTATGTTAACTAACGGCACGGTATCGGACCTTAATATTGACCTATAATTTTTAAATTGGACCACGTATTATATTACAGGGTAATAGTGTGCCCTACCACAGGAAATAATTATAGGTCATTTAGGGGGTCCACAGCGTGACCCTAAATTTTACTATGTATGCCTATGCGAAATAAAGTGTTCTGAGAAGCTTAAAATGAAGAAATAAGCGTTCTAAAATGCTTTAAAAATTCAAAGACATCTTTCAATGGTTAACTAGCGCAAGGCGCAATATCAGACCTTAATATTGACCCATAATATTTAAATTGGACCAGGTATTATATTACTGGGTAATAGTGCACCCTACCACAGGAAATAATTATAGGTCAATTAGGGGGTACACTATGTATATTTTAAATAGTGCATTAAAACAAGGAAATACGAAGACACTTTTCTATGTTAACTAACGGCACGGTATCGGACCTTAATATTGACCTATAATTTTTAAATTGTACCACGTATTATATTACAGGGTAATAGTGTACCTTACCACAGGAAATAATTATAGGTCAATTAGGTGGTACACAGCATGACCCTAAAATTTACTATGTATGCCTATGCGAAATAGAGTGTTCTGAGAAGCTTAAAATGAAGAAATAAGCGTTCTAAAATGCTTTAAAAATTCAAAGACATCTTTCAATGGTTAACTAACGCAAGGCGCGATTTTAGACCTTAATATGGAACCATAATATTTCAATTGGACCAGGTATTATATTACAGGGTAATAGTGTACCCTACAACAGGAAATAATTATAGGTCAATTAGGGGGTACACTATGTATGTTTTAAATAGTGCATTAAAACAAGAAAATACGAAGACACTTTTCTATGTTAACTAACGGCACGGTATCGGACCTTAATATTGACCTATAATTTTTAAATTGGACCACGTATTATATTACAGGGTTATAGTGTACCCTACCACAGGAAATAATTATAGGTCAATTAGGGGGTACACAGAGTGACCCTAAAGTTTACTATGTATGCCTATGCGAAATAAAGTGTTCTGAGAAGCTTAAAATGAGGAAATAAGCGTTCTAAAATGCTTTAAAAATTCAAAGACATTTTTCTATGTTAACTAACGGCACGGTATCGGACCTTAATATTGACCTATAATTTTTAAATTGGACCACGTATTATATTACAGGGAAATAGTGTACCCTACCACAGGAAATAATTATAGGTCATTTAGGGGGTACACTATGTATATTTTAAATAGTGCATTAAAACAAGGAAATACGAAGGACACTTTTCTATGTTAACTAACGGCACGGTATCGGACCTTAATATTGACCTATAATTTGTAAATTGGACCACGTATTATATTACAGGGTTATAGTGTACCCTACCACAGGAAATAATTATAGGTCAATTAGGGGGTACGCAGAGTGACCCTAAAGTTTTACTATGTATGCCTATGCGAAATAAAGTGTTCTGAGAAGCTTAAAATGAGGAAATAAGCGTTCTAAAATGCTTTAAAAATTCAAAGACATTTTTCTATGCTAACTAACGGCACGGTATCGGACCTTAATATTGACCTATAATTTTTAAATTGGACCACCTATTATATTACAGGGTAATAGTGTACCCTACCACAGGAAATAATTATAGGTCAATTAGGGGGTACACAGCGTGACCCTAAAGTTTACTATGTATGCCTATGCGAAATAAAGTGTTCTGAGAAGCTTAAAATGAAGAAATAAGCGTTCTAAAATGCTTTAAAAATTCAAAGACATCTTTCAATGGTTAACTAACG
>NW_028257488.1:0-85879 GCF_982258835.1 Parasteatoda tepidariorum
AATAAGCGTTCTAAAATGCTTTAAAAATTCAAAGACATTTTTCTATGTTAACTAACGGTACGGTATCGGACCTTAATATTGACCTATAATTTTTAAATTGGACCACGTATTATATTACAGGGTAATATTGTTCCCTACCACGGGAAATAATTATAGGTCATTTAGGGGGTACACAGCGTGACCCTAAAGTTTACTATGTATGCCTATGCGAAATAAAGTGTTTTGAGAAGCTTAAAATGAAGAAATAAGCGTTCTAAAATGCTTTAAAAATTCAAAGACATCTTTCAATGGTTAACTAACGCAAGGCGCAATATCAGACCTTAATATTGACCCATAATATTTAAATTGGCCCAGGTATTATATTACAGGGTAATAGTGTACCCTACCACAGGAAATAATTATAGGTCAGTTAGGGGGTACACTATGTATATTTTAAATAGTGCATTAAAACAAGGAAATTCGAAGACTCTTTTCTATGTTAACTAACGGCACGGTATCGGACCTTAATATTGACCTAAAATTTTTAAATTGGACCACGTATTATATTACAGGGTGATAGTGAACTCTACCACAGGTAATAATTATAGGTCAATTAGGGGGTACACAGCGTGACCCTAAAGGTTACTATGTATGCCTATGCGAAATAAAGTGTTCTGAGAAGCTTAAAATAAGGAAATAAGCGTTCTAAAATGCTTTAAAAATTCAAAGACATTTTTCTATGTTAACTAACGGCACGGTTTCGGACCTTAATATTGACCTATAATTTTTAAATTGGACCACGTATTATATTACAGGGTAATAGTGTACCCTACCACAGGAAATAATTATAGGTCAATTAGGGGGTACACAGCGTGACCCTAAAGTTTACTATGTATGCCTATGCGAAATAGAGTGTTCTGAGAAGCTTAAAATGAAGAAATAAGCGTTCTAGAATGCTTTAAAAATTCAAAGACATCTTTCAATGGTTAACTAACGCAAGGCGCGATATCAGACCTTAATATGGAACCATAATATTTAAATTAGACCAGGTATTATATTACAGGGTAATAGTGTACCCTACAACAGGAAATAATTATAGGTCAATTAGGGGGTACACTATGTATATATTAAATAGTGCATTAAAACAAGGAAATTCGAAGACTCTTTTCTATGTTAACTAACGGCACGGTATCGGACCTTAATATTGACCTATAATTTTTAAATTGGACCACGTATTATATTACAGGGTTATAGTGTACCCTACCACAGGAAATAATTATATTTCAATTAGGGGGTACACAGCGTGTCCAAAAAGTTTACTATGTATGCCTATGCGAAATAGAATGTTCTGAGAAGCTTAAAATTAAGAAATAAGCGTTCTAAAATGCTTTAAAAATTCAAAGACATCTTTCAATGGTTAACCAACGCAAGGCGCGATATCAGACCTTTATATTGACCCATAATATTTAAATTGGTCCAGGTATTATATTACAGGGTAATATTGTTCCCTACCACGGGAAATAATTATAGGTCATTTAGGGGGTACACAGCGTGACCCTAAAGTTTACTATGTATGCCTATGCGAAATAAAGTGTTCTGAGAAGCTTAAAATGAGGAAATAAGCGTTCTAAAATGCTTTAAAAATTCAAAGACATCTTTCTATGTTAACTAACTGTACGGTATCGGACCTTAATATTGACCTATAATTTTTAAATTGGACCACGTATTATATTACAGGGTAATATTGTTCCCTAAAACGGGAAATAATTATAGGTCACTTAGGGGGTACAGAGCGTGACCCTAAAGTTTACTATGTATGCCTATGCGAAATAGAGTGTTCTGAGAAGCTTAAAATGAAGAAATAAGCGTTCTGAAATGCTTTAAAAATTCAAAGACATTTTTCTATGTTAACTAACGGTACGGTATCGGACCTTAATATTGATATATAATTTTTAAATTTGACCACGTAATATATTACAGGGTAATATTGTTCCCTACCACGGGAAATAATTATAGGTCAATTAGGGGGTACACAGCGTGACCCTAAAGTTTACTATGTATGCCTATGCGAAATAAAGTGTTCTGAGAAGCTTAAAATGAGGAAATAAGCGTTCTAAAATGCTTTAAAAATTCAAAGACATTTTTCTATGTTAACTAACGGTACGGTATCGGACCTTAATATTGACCTATAATTTTTAAATTGGACCACGTATTATATTACAGGGTAATATTGTTCCCTACCACGGGAAATAATTATAGGTCATTTAGGGGGTACACAGCGTGACCCTAAAGTTTACTATGTATGCCTATGCGAAATAAAGTGTTCTGAGAAGCTTAAAATGAGGAAATAAGCGTTCTAAAATGCTTTAAAAATTCAAAGACATTTTTCTATGTTAACTAACGGCACGGTATCGGACCTTAATATTGACCTATAATTTTTAAATTGGACCACGTATTATATTACAGGGTAATATTGTTCCCTACCACGGGAAATAATTATAGGTCACTTAGGGGGTACAGAGCGTGACCCTAAAGTTTACTATGTATGCCTATGCGAAATAGAGTGTTCTGAGAAGCTTAAAATGAAGAAATAAGCGTTCTAAAATGCTTTAAAAATTCAAAGACATCTTTCAATGGTTAACTAACGCAAGGCGCAATATCAGACCTTAATATTGACAAATAATATTTAAATTGGCCCAGGTATTATATTACAGGGTAATAGTGTACCCTACCACAGGAAATAATTATATGTCAGTTAGGGGGTACACTATGTATATTTTAAATAGTGCATTAAAACAAGGAAATTCGAAGACTCTTTTCTATGTTAACTAACGGCACGGTATCGGACCTTAATATTGACCTAAAATTTTTAAATTGGACCACGTATTATATTTCAGGGTGATAGTGAACTCTACCACAGGAAATAATTATAGGTCAATTAGGGGGTACACAGCGTGACCCTAAAGGTTACTATGTATGCCTATGCGAAATAAAGTGTTCTGAGAAGCTTAAAATAAGGAAATAAGCGTTCTAAAATGCTTTAAAAATTCAAAGACATTTTTCTATGTTAACTAACGGCACGGTATCGGACCTTAATATTGACCTATAATTTTTAAATTGGACCACGTATTATATTATAGGGAAATAGTGTACCCTACCACAGGAAATAATTATAGGTCAATTAGGGGGTACACAGCGTGACCCTAAAGTTTACTATGTATGCCTATGCGAAATAGAGTGTTATGAGAAGCTTAAAATGAAGAAATAAGCGTTCTAGAATGCTTTAAAAATTCAAAGACATCTTTCAATGGTTAACTAACGCAAGGCGCGATATCAGACCTTAATATGGAACCATAATATTTAAATTAGACCAGGTATTATATTACAGGGTAATAGTGTACCCTACAACAGGAAATAATTATAGGTCAATTAGGGGGTACACTATGTATATATTAAATAGTGCATTAAAACAAGGAAATTCGAAGACTCTTTTCTATGTTAACTAACGGCACGGTATCGGACCTTAATATTGACCTATAATTTTTAAATTGGACCACGTATTATATTACAGGGTTATAGTGTACCCTACCACAGGAAATAATTATATTTCAATTAGGGGGTACACAGCGTGACCCTAAAGTTTACTATGTATGCCGATGCGAAATAGAATGTTCTGAGAAGCTTAAAATTAAGAAATAAGCGTTCTAAAATGCTTTAAAAATTCAAAGACATCTTTCAATGGTTAACCAACGCAAGGCGCGATATCAGACCTTAATATTGACCCATAATATTTAAATTGGTCCAGGTATTATATTACAGGGTAATATTGTTCCCTACCACGGGAAATAATTATAGGTCATTTAGGGGGTACACAGCGTGACCCTAAAGTTTACTATGTATGCCTATGCGAAATAAAGTGTTCTGAGAAGCTTAAAATGAGGAAATAAGCGTTCTAAAATGCTTTAAAAATTCAAAGACATTTTTCAATGGTTAACTAACGCAAGGCGCGATATCAGACCTTAATATTGAACCATAATATTTAAATTGGACCAGGTATTATATTACAGGGTAATAGTGTACCCTACAACAGGAAATAATTATAGGTCAATTAGGGGGAACACTATGTATATTTAAAATAGTGCATTAAAACGAGGAAATTCGAAGACACTTTTCTATGTTAAGTAACTCCACGGTATCGGAACTTAATATTGACCTATAATTTTTAAATTAGACCACGTATTATATTACAGGGTAATATTGTTCCCTACCACGGGAAATAATTATAGGTCACTTAGGGAGTACAGAGCGTGACCCTAAAAACTACTATGTATGCCTATGCGAAATAGAGTGTTCTGAGAAGCTTAAAATGAAGAAATAAGCGTTCTGAAATGCTTTAAAAATTCAAAGACATTTTTCTATGTTAACTAACGGTACGGTATCGGACCTTAATATTGACCTATAATTTTTAAATTTGACCACGTAATATATTACAGGGTAATATTGTTCCCTACCACGGGAAATAATTATAGGTCAATTAGGGGGTACACAGCGTGACCCTAAAGTTTACTATGTATGCCTATGCGAAATAAAGTGTTCTGAGAAGCTTAAAATGAGGAAATAAGCGTTCTAAAATGCTTTAAAAATTCAAAGACATTTTTCTATGTTAACTAACGGTACGGTATCGGACCTTAATATTGACCTATAATTTTTAAATTGGACCACGTATTATATTACAGGGTTATAGTGTACCCTACCACAGGAAATAATTATAGGTCAATTAGGGGGTACACAGCGTGACCCTAAAGTTTACTATGTATGCCTATGCGAAATAAAGTGTTCTGAGAAGCTTAAAATGAGGAAATAAGCGTTCTAAAATGCTTTAAAAATTCAAAGACATTTTTCTATGTTAACTAACGGTACGGTATCGGACCTTAATATTGACCTATAATTTTTAAATTGGACCACGTATTATATTACAGGGTAATATTGTTCCCTACCACGGGAAATAATTATAGGTCATTTAGGGGGTACACAGCGTGACCCTAAAGTTTACTATGTATGCCTATGCGAAATAAAGTGTTCTGAGAAGCTTAAAATGAGGAAATAAGCGTTCTAAAATGCTTTAAAAATTCAAACACATTTTTCTATGTTAACTAACGGCACGGTATCGGACCTTAATATTGACCTATAATTTTTAAATTGGACCACGTATTATATTACAGGGTAATATTGTTCCCTACCACGGGAAATAATTATAGGTCACTTAGGGGGTACAGAGCGTGACCCTAAAGTTTACTATGTATGCCTATGCGAAATAGAGTGTTCTGAGAAGCTTAAAATGAAGAAATAAGCGTTCTGAAATGCTTTAAAAATTCAAAGACATTTTTCTATGTTAACTAACGGTACGGTATCGGACCTTAATATTGACCTATAATTTTTAAATTTAACCACGTAATATATTACAGGGTAATATTGTTCCCTACCACGGGAAATAATTATAGATCAATTAGGGGGTACACAGCGTGTCCCTAAAGTTTACTATGTATGCCTATGCGAAATAAAGTGTTTTGAGAAGCTTAAAATGAAGAAATAAGCGTTCTAAAATGCTATAAAAATTCAAAGACATCTTTCAATGGTTAACTAACGCAAGGCGCAATATCAGACCTTAATATTGACCCATAATATTTAAATTGGCCCAGGTATTATATTACAGGGTAATAGTGTACCCTACCACAGGAAATAATTATAGGTCAGTTAGGGGGAACACTATGTATATTTTAAATAGTGCATTAAAACAAGGAAATTCGAAGACTCTTTTCTATGTTAACTAACGGCACGGTATCGGACCTTAATATTGACCTAAAATTTTTAAATTGGACCACGTATTATATTTCAGGGTGATAGTGAACTCTACCACAGAAAATAATTATAGGTCAATTAGGGGGTACACAGCGTGACCCTAAAGGTTACTATGTATGCCTATGCGAAATAAAGTGTTCTGAGAAGCTTAAAATAAGGAAATAAGCGTTCTAAAATGCTTTAAAATTCAAAGACATTTTTCTATGGTTAACTAACGCAAGGCGCAATATCAGACCTTAATATTGACCTATAATTTTTAAATTGGACCACGTATTATATTACAGGGTTATAGTGTACCCTACCACAGGAAATAATTATAGGTCAATTAGGGGGTACACAGCGTGACCCTAAAGTTTACTATGTATGCCTATGCGAAATAAAGTGTTCTGAGAAGCTTAAAATGAGGAAATAAGCGTTCTAAAATGCTTTAAAAATTCAAAGACATTTTTCTATGTTAACTAACGGTACGGTATCGGACCTTAATATTGACCTATAATTTTTAAATTGGATCACGTATTATATTACAGGGTAATATTGTTCCCTACCACGGGAAATAATTATAGGTCATTAAGGGGGTACACAGCGTGACCCTAAAGTTTACTATGTATGCCTATGCGAAATAGAGTGTTCTGAGAAGCTTAAAATGAAGAAATAAGCGTTCTAAAATGCTTTAAAAATTCAAAGACATCTTTCAATGGTTAACTAACGCAAGGCGCGATATCAGACCTTAATATGGAACCATAATATTTAAATTGGACCAGGTATTATATTACAGGGTAATAGTGTACCCTACAACAGGAAATAATTATAGGTCAATTAGGGGGTACACTATGTATATTTTAAATAGTGCATTAAAACGAGGAAATTCGAAGACACTTTTCTATGTTAACTAACGGCACGGTATCGGACCTTAATATTGACCTATAATTTTTAAATTGGACCACGTATTATATTACAGGGTTATAGTGTACCCTACGACAGGAAATAATTATATGTCAATTAGGGGGTACACAGCGTGACCCTAAAGTTTACTATGTATGCCTATGCGAAATAGAGTGTTCTGAGAAGCTTAAAATGAAGAAATAAGCGTTCTAAAATGCTTTAAAAATTCAAAGACATCTTTCAATGGTTAACTAACGCAAGGCGCGATATCAGACCTTAATATGGAACCATAATATTTAAATTGGACCAGGTATTATATTACAGGGTAATAGTGTACCCTACCACGGGAAATAATTATAGGTCATTTAGGGGGTACACAGCGTGACCCTAAAGTTTACTATGTATGCCTATGCGAAATAAAGTGTTCTGAGAAGCTTAAAATGAGGAAATAAGCGTTCTAAAATGCTTTAAAAATTCAAAGACATTTTTCTATGTTAACTAACGGTACGGTATCGGACCTTAATATTGACCTATAATTTTTAAATTGGACCACGTAATATATTACAGGGTAATATTGTTCCCTACCACGGGAAATAATTATAGGTCTCTTAGGGGGTACACAGCGTGACCCTAAAGTTTACTATGTATGCCTATGCGTAATAAAGTGTTCTGAGAAGCTTAAAATGAGGAAATAAGCGTTCTAAAATGCTTTAAAAATTCAAAGACATCTTTCAATGGTTAACTAACGCAAGGCGCGATATCAGACCTTAATATTGAACCATAATATTTAAATTGGACCAGGTATTATATTACAGGGTAATAGTGTACCCTACAACAGGAAATAATTATAGGTCAATTAGGGGGTACACTATGTATATTTTAAATAGTGCATTAAAACGAGGAAATTCGAAGACACTTTTCTATGTTAACTAACTCCACGGTATCGGAACTTAATATTGACCTATAATTTTTAAATTGGGCCACGTATTATATTACAGGGTTATAGTGTACCCTGCCACAGGAAATAATTATATTTCAATTAGGGGGTACACAGCGTGTCCCTAAAGTTTACTATGTATGCCTATGCGAAATAAAGTGTTCTGAGAAGCTTAAAATGAGGAAATAAACGTTCTAAAATGCTTTAAAAATTCAAAGACATTTTTCTATGTTAACTAACGGCACGGTATCGGAACTTAATATTGACCTATAATTTTTAAATTGGACCACGTATTATATTACAGGGTAATAGTGTACCCTACCACAGCAAATAATTATAGGTCATTTAGGGGGTACACAGCGTCACCCTAAATTTTACTATGTATGCCTACGCGAAATAAAATGTTTTGAGAAGCTTAAAATGAAGAAATAAGCGTTCTAAAATGCTTTAAAAATTAAAAGACATCTTTCAATGGTTAACTAACGCAAGGCGCAATATCAGACCTTAATATTGACCTATAATTTTTAAATTGGACCACGTATTATATTACAGGGTTATAGTGTACCCTACCACAGGAAATAATTATAGGTCAATTAGGGGGTACACAGCGTGACCCTAAAGTTTACTATGTATGCCTATGCGAAATAAAGTGTTCTGAGCAGCTTAAAATGAGGAAATAAGCGTTTTAAATGCTTTAAAAATTCAAAGACATTTTTCAATGGTTAACTAACGCAAGGCGCGATATCAGACCTTAATATGGAACCATAATATTTAAATTGGACCAGGTATTATATTACAGGGTAATAGTGTACCCTACCACAGGAAATAATTATAGGTCAATTAGGGGGTACACTATGTATATTTTAAATAGTGCATTAAAACAAGGAAATTCGAAGACACTTTTCTATGTTAACTACCGGCACGGTATCGGACCTTAATATTGACCTATAATTTTTAAATTGAACCACGTATTATATTACAGGGTTATAGTGTACCCTACCACAGGAAATAATTATATGTCAATTAGGGGGTACACAGCGTGACCCTAAAGTTTACTATGTATGCCTATGCGAAATCGAGTGTTCTGAGAAGCTTAAAATGAAGAAATTAGCGTTCTAAAATGCTTTAAAAATTCAAAGACATCTTTCAATGGTTAACTAACGCAAGGCGCGATATCAGACCTTAATATGGAACCATAATATTTAAATTGGACCAGGTATTATATTACAGGGTAATAGTGTACCCTTCCACAAGAAATAATTATAGGTCAATTAGGGGGTACACAGCGTGACACTAAAGTTTACTATGTATGCCTATGCGAAATAAAGAGTTCTGAGAAGCTTAAAATGAGGAAATAAGCGTTCTAAAATGCTTTAAAAATTCAAAGACATTTTTCTATGTTAACTAACGGTACGGTATCGGACCTTAATATTGACCTATAATTTTTAAATTGGACCACGTATTATATTACAGGGTAATAGTGTACCCTTCCGCAGGAAATAATTATAGCTCAATTAGGGGGTACACAGCGTGACACTAAAGTGTACTATGTATGCCTATGCGAAATAAAGAGTTCTGAGAAGCTTAAAATGAGGAAATAAGCGTTCTAAAATGCTTTAAAAATTCAAAGACATTTTTCTATGTTAACTAACGGTACGGTATCGGACCTTAATATTGACCTATAATTTTTAAATTGGACCACGTATTATATTACAGGGTAATATTGTTCCCTACCACGAGAAATAATTATAGGTCACTTAGGGGTACACAGCGTGACCCTAAAGTTTACTATGTATGCCTATGCGAAATAAATTGTTCTGAGAAGCTTAAAATGAAGAAATATGCGTTCTAAAATGCTTTTAAAATTCAAAGACATCTTTCAATGGTTAACTAGCGCAAGGCGCAATATCAGACCTTAATATTGAATCATAATATTTAAATTGGACCAGGTATTATATTACAGGGGAATAGTGTACCCTACCACAGGAAATAATTATAGGTCAATTAGGGGGTACACAGCGTGACCCTAAAGTTTACTATGTATGCGTATGCGAAATAAAGTGTTCTGAGAAGCTTAAAATGAAGAAATAAGCGTTCTAAAATGCTTAAAAAATTCAAAGACATCTTTCAATGGTTAACTAACGCAAGGCGCAATATCAGACCTTAATATTGACCCATAATATTTAAATTGGACCAGGTATTATATTACAGGGTAATAGTGTACCCTACCACAGGAAATAATTATAGGTCAATTAGGGGGTACACTATGTATATTTTAAATAGTGTATTAAAACAAGGAAATTCGAAGACACTTTTCTATGTTAACTAACGGCACGGTATCGAACCTTAATATTGACCTATAATTTTTAAATTGGACCACGTATTATATTACAGGGTTATAGTGTACCCTACCACAAGAAATAATTATAGGTCAATTAGGGGGTACACAGCGTGACCCTAAAGTTTACTATGTATGCCTATGCGAAATAAAGTGTTCTGAGAAGCTTAAAATGAGGAAATAAGCGTTCTAAAATGCTTTAAAAATTCAAAGACATTTTTCTATGTTAACTAACGGCACGGTATCGGACCTTAATATTGACCTATAATTTTTATATTGGACCACGTATTATATTACAGGGTAATAGTGTACCATACCACAGGAAATAATTATAGGTCATTTAGGGGGTACACAGCGTGACCCTAAAGTTTACTATGTATGCCTATGCGAAATAGAGTGTTCTGAGATGCTTAAAATGAAGAAATAAGCATTCTAAAATGCTTTAAAAATTCAAAGACATCTTTCAATGGTTAACTAACGCAAGGCGCAATATCAGACCTTAATATTGACCCATAATATTTATATTGGACCAGGTATTATATTACAGGGTAATAGTGTACCCTCCCACAGGAAATAATTATAGGTCAATTAGGGGGTACACTATGTATATTTTAAATAGTGCATTAAAACAAGGAAATACGAAGACACTTTTCTATGTTAACTAACGGCACGGTATCGGACCTTAATATTGACCTATAATTTTTAAATTGGACCACGTATTATATTACAGGGTTATAGTGTACCCTACCACAGGAAATAATTATAGGTCAATTAGGGGGTACACAGAGTGACCCCAAAGTTTACTATGTATGCCTATGCGAAATAAAGTGTTCTGAGAAGCTTAAAATGAGGAAATAAGCGTTCTAAAATGCTTTAAAAATTCAAAGACATTTTTCTATGTTAACTAACGGCACGGTATCGGAACTTAATATTGACCTATAATTTTTAAATTGGGCCACGTATTATATTACAGGGTTATAGTGTACCCTACCACAGGAAATAATTATATGTCAATTAGGGGGTACACAGCGTGACCCTAAAGTTTACTATGTATGCCTATGCGAAATCAAGTGTTCTGAGAAGCTCAAAATGAAGAAATTAGCGTTCTAAAATGCTTTAAAAATTCAAAGACATCTTTCAATGGTTAACTAACGCAAGGCGCGATATCAGACCTTAATATGGAACCATAATATTTAAATTGGACCAGGTATTATATTACAGGGTAATAGTGTACCCTTCCACAAGAAATAATTATAGGTCAATTAGGGGGTACACAGCGTGACACTAAAGTTTACTATGTATGCCTATGCGAAATAAAGAGTTCTGAGAAGCTTAAAATGAGGAAATAAGCGTTCTAAAATGCTTTAAAAATTCAAAGACATTTTTCTATGTTAACTAACGGTACGGTATCGGACCTTAATATTGACCTATAATTTTTAAATTGGACCACGTATTATATTACAGGGTAATAGTGTACCCTTCCACAGGAAATAATTATAGCTCAATTAGGGGGTACACAGCGTGACACTAAAGTGTACTATGTATGCCTATGCGAAATAAAGAGTTCTGAGAAGCTTAAAATGAGGAAATAAGCGTTCTAAAATGCTTTAAAAATTCAAAGACATTTTTCTATGTTAACTAACGGTACGGTATCGGACCTTAATATTGACCTATAATTTTTAAATTGGACCACGTATTATATTACAGGGTAATATTGTTCCCTACCACGGGAAATAATTATAGGTCACTTAGGGGGTACACAGCGTGACCCTAAAGTTTACTATGTATGCCTATGCGAAATAAATTGTTCTGAGAAGCTTACAATGAAGAAATATGCGTTCTAAAATGCTTTTAAAATTCAAAGACATCTTTCAATGGTTAACTAGCGCAAGGCGCAATATCAGACCTTAATATTGAATCATAATATTTAAATTGGACCAGGTATTATATTACAGGGGAATAGTGTACCCTACCACAGGAAATAATTATAGGTCAATTAGGGGGTACACAGCGTGACCCTAAAGTTTACTATGTATGCGTATGCGAAATAAAGTGTTCTGAGAAGCTTAAAAAGAAGAAATAAGCGTTCTAAAATGCTTAAAAAATTCAAAGACATCTTTCAATGGTTAACTAACGCAAGGCGCAATATCAGACCTTAATATTGACCCATAATATTTAAATTGGACCAGGTATTATATTACAGGGTAATAGTGTACCCTACCACAGGAAATAATTATAGGTCAATTAGGGGGTACACTATGTATATTTTAAATAGTGTATTAAAACAAGGAAATTCGAAGACACTTTTCTATGTTAACTAACGGCACGGTATCGGACCTTAATATTGACCTATAATTTTTAAATTGGAACACGTATTATATTACAGGGTAATAGTGTACCCTACCACAGGAAATAATTATAGGTCAATTAGGGGGTACACAGCGTGACCCTAAAGTTTACAATGTATGCCTATGCGAAATAGAGTGTTCAGAGAAGCTTAAAATAAAGAAATAAGCGTTCTAAAATGCTTTAAAAATTCAAAGACATCTTTCAATGGTTAACTAACGCAAGGCGCAATATCAGACCTTAATATTGACCTATAATTTTTAAATTGGACCACGTATTATATTACAGGGTAATAGTGTACCCTTCCACAGGAAATAATTATAGGTTAATTAGGGGGTACACAGCGTGACACTTAAGTGTACTAAGTATGCCTATGCGAAATAAAGAGTTCTGAGAAGCTTAAAATGAGGAAATAAGCGTTCTAAAATGCTTTAAAAATTCAAAGACATTTTTCTATGTTAACTAACGGCACGGTATCGGACCTTAATATTGACCTATAATTTTTATATTGGACCACGTATTATATTACAGGGTAATAGTGTACCCTACCACAGGAAATAATTATAGGTCAATTAGGGGGTACACAGCGTGACCCTAAAGTTTACTATGTATGCGTATGCGAAATAAAGTGTTCTGAGAAGCTTAAAATGAAGAAATAAGCGTTCTAAAATGCTTAAAAAATTCAAAGACATCTTTCAATGGTTAACTAACGCAAGGCGCAATATCAGACCTTAATATTGACCCATAATATTTAAATTGGACCAGGTATTATATTACAGGGTAATAGTGTACCCTACCACAGGAAATAATTATAGGTCAATTAGGGGGTACACTATGTATATTTTAAATAGTGTATTAAAACAAGGAAATTCGAAGACACTTTTCTATGTTAACTAACGGCACGGTATCGAACCTTAATATTGACCTATAATTTTTAAATTGGACCACGTATTATATTACAGGGTTATAGTGTACCCTACCACAAGAAATAATTATAGGTCAATTAGGGGGTACACAGCGTGACCCTAAAGTTTACTATGTATGCCTATGCGAAATAAAGTGTTCTGAGAAGCTTAAAATGAGGAAATAAGCGTTCTAAAATGCTTTAAAAATTCAAAGACATTTTTCTATGTTAACTAACGGCACGGTATCGGACCTTAATATTGACCTATAATTTTTATATTGGACCACGTATTATATTACAGGGTAATAGTGTACCATACCACAGGAAATAATTATAGGTCATTTAGGGGGTACACAGCGTGACCCTAAAGTTTACTATGTATGCCTATGCGAAATAGAGTGTTCTGAGATGCTTAAAATGAAGAAATAAGCATTCTAAAATGCTTTAAAAATTCAAAGACATCTTTCAATGGTTAACTAACGCAAGGCGCAATATCAGACCTTAATATTGACCCATAATATTTATATTGGACCAGGTATTATATTACAGGGTAATAGTGTACCCTCCCACAGGAAATAATTATAGGTCAATTAGGGGGTACACTATGTATATTTTAAATAGTGCATTAAAACAAGGAAATACGAAGACACTTTTCTATGTTAACTAACGGCACGGTATCGGACCTTAATATTGACCTATAATTTTTAAATTGGACCACGTATTATATTACAGGGTTATAGTGTACCCTACCACAGGAAATAATTATAGGTCAATTAGGGGGTACACAGAGTGACCCCAAAGTTTACTATGTATGCCTATGCGAAATAAAGTGTTCTGAGAAGCTTAAAATGAGGAAATAAGCGTTCTAAAATGCTTTAAAAATTCAAAGACATTTTTCTATGTTAACTAACGGCACGGTATCGGAACTTAATATTGACCTATAATTTTTAAATTGGGCCACGTATTATATTACAGGGTTATAGTGTACCCTACCACAGGAAATAATTATATGTCAATTAGGGGGTACACAGCGTGACCCTAAAGTTTACTATGTATGCCTATGCGAAATCAAGTGTTCTGAGAAGCTCAAAATGAAGAAATTAGCGTTCTAAAATGCTTTAAAAATTCAAAGACATCTTTCAATGGTTAACTAACGCAAGGCGCGATATCAGACCTTAATATGGAACCATAATATTTAAATTGGACCAGGTATTATATTACAGGGTAATAGTGTACCCTTCCACAAGAAATAATTATAGGTCAATTAGGGGGTACACAGCGTGACACTAAAGTTTACTATGTATGCCTATGCGAAATAAAGAGTTCTGAGAAGCTTAAAATGAGGAAATAAGCGTTCTAAAATGCTTTAAAAATTCAAAGACATTTTTCTATGTTAACTAACGGTACGGTATCGGACCTTAATATTGACCTATAATTTTTAAATTGGACCACGTATTATATTACAGGGTAATAGTGTACCCTTCCACAGGAAATAATTATAGCTCAATTAGGGGGTACACTGCGTGACACTAAAGTGTACTATGTATGCCTATGCGAAATAAAGAGTTCTGAGAAGCTTAAAATGAGGAAATAAGCGTTCTAAAATGCTTTAAAAATTCAAAGACATTTTTCTATGTTAACTAACGGTACGGTATCGGACCTTAATATTGACCTATAATTTTTAAATTGGACCACGTATTATATTACAGGGTAATATTGTTCCCTACCACGGGAAATAATTATAGGTCACTTAGGGGGTACACAGCGTGACCCTAAAGTTTACTATGTATGCCTATGCGAAATAAATTGTTCTGAGAAGCTTACAATGAAGAAATATGCGTTCTAAAATGCTTTTAAAATTCAAAGACATCTTTCAATGGTTAACTAGCGCAAGGCGCAATATCAGACCTTAATATTGAATCATAATATTTAAATTGGACCAGGTATTATATTACAGGGGAATAGTGTACCCTACCACAGGAAATAATTATAGGTCAATTAGGGGGTACACAGCGTGACCCTAAAGTTTACTATGTATGCGTATGCGAAATAAAGTGTTCTGAGAAGCTTAAAAAGAAGAAATAAGCGTTCTAAAATGCTTAAAAAATTCAAAGACATCTTTCAATGGTTAACTAACGCAAGGCGCAATATCAGACCTTAATATTGACCCATAATATTTAAATTGGACCAGGTATTATATTACAGGGTAATAGTGTACCCTACCACAGGAAATAATTATAGGTCAATTAGGGGGTACACTATGTATATTTTAAATAGTGTATTAAAACAAGGAAATTCGAAGACACTTTTCTATGTTAACTAACGGCACGGTATCGGACCTTAATATTGACCTATAATTTTTAAATTGGAACACGTATTATATTACAGGGTAATAGTGTACCCTACCACAGGAAATAATTATAGGTCAATTAGGGGGTACACAGCGTGACCCTAAAGTTTACAATGTATGCCTATGCGAAATAGAGTGTTCAGAGAAGCTTAAAATAAAGAAATAAGCGTTCTAAAATGCTTTAAAAATTCAAAGACATCTTTCAATGGTTAACTAACGCAAGGCGCAATATCAGACCTTAATATTGACCTATAATTTTTAAATTGGACCACGTATTATATTACAGGGTAATAGTGTACCCTTCCACAGGAAATAATTATAGGTCAATTAGGGGGTACACAGCGTGACACTTAAGTGTACTATGTATGCCTATGCGAAATAAAGAGTTCTGAGAAGCTTAAAATGAGGAAATAAGCGTTCTAAAATGCTTTAAAAATTCAAAGACATTTTTCTATGTTAACTAACGGCACGGTATCGGACCTTAATATTGACCTATAATTTTTATATTGGACCACGTATTATATTACAGGGTAATAGTGTACCCTACCACAGGAAATAATTATAGGTCATTTAGGGGGTACACAGCGTGACCCTAAAGTTTACTATGTATGCCTATGCGAAATAGAGTGTTCTGAGATGCTTAAAATGAAGAAATAAGCATTCTAAAATGCTTAAAAAATTCAAAGACATCTTTCAATGGTTAACTAACGCAAGGCGCAATATCAGACCTTAATATTGACCCATAATATTTATATTGGACCAGGTATTATATTACAGGGTAATAGTGTACCCTCCCACAGGAAATAATTATAGGTCAATTAGGGGGTACACTATGTATATTTTAAATAGTGCATTAAAACAAGGAAATACGAAGACACTTTTCTATGTTAACTAACGGCACGGTATCGGACCTTAATATTGACCTATAATTTTTAAATTGGACCACGTATTATATTACAGGGTTATAGTGTACCCTACCACAGGAAATAATTATAGGTCAATTAGGGGGTACACAGAGTGACCCCAAAGTTTACTATGTATGCCTATGCGAAATAAAGTGTTCTGAGATGCTTAAAATGAAGAAATAAGCATTCTAAAATGCTTTAAAAATTCAAAGACATCTTTCAATGGTTAACTAACGCAAGGCGCAATATCAGACCTTAATATTGACCCATAATATTTATATTGGACCAGGTATTATATTACAGGGTAATAGTGTACCCTCCCACAGGAAATAATTATAGGTCAATTAGGGGGTACACTATGTATATTTTAAATAGTGCATTAAAACAAGGAAATACGAAGACACTTTTCTATGTTAACTAACGGCACGGTATCGGACCTTAATATTGACCTATAATTTTTAAATTGGACCACGTATTATATTACAGGGTTATAGTGTACCCTACCACAGGAAATAATTATAGGTCAATTAGGGGGAACACAGAGTGACCCCAAAGTTTACTATGTATGCCTATGCGAAATAAAGTGTTCTGAGAAGCTTAAAATGAGGAAATAAGCGTTCTAAAATGCTTTAAAAATTCAAAGACACTTTTCTATGTTAACTACCGGCACGGTATCGGACCTTAATATTGACCTATAATTTTTAAATTGGACCACGTATTATATTACAGGGTTATAGTGTACCCTACCACAGGAAATAATTATATGTCAATTAGGGGGTACACAGCGTGACCCTAAAGTTTACTATGCATGCCTATGCGAAATGAAGTGTTCTGAGAAGCTTAAAATGAGGAAATAAGCGTTCTAAAATGCTTTAAAAATTCAAAGACATTTTTCTATGTTAACTAACGGTACGGTATCGGACCTTAATATTGACCTATAATTTTTAAATTGGACCACGTATTATATTACAGGGTAATAGTGTACCCTTCCACAGGAAATAATTATAGCTCAATTAGGGGGTACACTATGTATATTTTAAATAGTGTATTAAAACAAGGAAATTCGAAGACCATTTTCTATGTTAACTAACGGCACGGTATCGGACCTTAATATTGACCTATAATTTTTAAATTGGACCACGTATTATATTACAGGGTAATAGTGTACCCTACCACAGGAAATAATTATAGGTCAATTAGGGGGTACACAGCGTGACCCTAAAGTTTACAATGTATGCCTATGCGAAATAGAGTGTTCAGAGAAGCTTAAAATAAAGAAATAAGCGTTCTAAAATGCTTTAAAAATTCAAAGACATCTTTCGATGGTTAACTAACGCAAGGCGCAATATCAGACCTTAATATTGACCTATAATTTTTAAATTGGACCACGTATTATATTACAGGGTAATAGTGTACCCTTCCACAGGAAATAATTATAGGTCAATTAGGGGGTACACAGCGTGACACTTAAGTGTACTATGTATGCCTATGCGAAATAAAGAGTTCTGAGAAGCTTAAAATGAGGAAATAAGCGTTCTAAAATGCTTTAAAAATTCAAAGACATTTTTCTATGTTAACTAACGGTACGGTATCGGACCTTAATATTGACCTATAATTTTTAAATTGGACCACGTATTATATTACAGGGTAATATTGTTCCCTACCATGGGAAATAATTATAGGTCACTTAGGGGGTACACAGCGTGACCCTAAAGTTTACTATGTATGCCTATGCGAAATAAATTGTTCTGAGAAGCTTAAAATGAAGAAATATGCGTTCTAAAATGCTTTTAAAATTCAAAGACATCTTTCAATGGTTAACTAGCGCAAGGCGCAATATCAGACCTTAATATTGAATCATAATATTTAAATTGGATCAGGTATTATATTACAGGGGAATAGTGTACCCTACCACAGGAAATAATTATAGGTCAATTAGGGGGTACACTATGTATATTTTAAATAGTGTATTAAAACAAGGAAATTCGAAGACACTTTTCTATGTTAACTAACGGCACGGTATCGGACCTTAATATTGACCTATAATTTTTAAATTGGACCGCGTATTATATTACAGGGTTATAGTGTACCCTACCACAAGAAATAATTATAGGTCAATTAGGGGGTACACAGCGTGACCCTAAAGGTTACTATGTATGCCTATGCGAAATAAAGTGTTCTGAGAAGCTTAAAATGAGGAAATAAGCGTTCTAAAATGCTTTAAAAATTCAAAGATATTTTTCTATGTTAACTTACGGCACGGTATCGGACCTTAATATTGACCTATAATTTTTATATTGGACCACGTATTATATTACAGGGTAATAGTGTACCCTACCACAGGAAATAATTATAGGTCATTTAGGGGGTACACAGCGTGACCCTAAAGTTTACTATGTATGCCTATGCGAAATAGAGTGTTCTGAGATGCTTAAAATGAAGAAATAAGCATTCTAAAATGCTTTAAAAATTCAAAGACATCTTTCAATGGTTAACTAACGCAAGGCGCAATATCAGACCTTAATATTGACCCATAATATTTATATTGGACCAGGTATTATATTACAGGGTAATAGTGTACCCTCCCACAGGAAATAATTATAGGTCAATTAGGGGGTACACTATGTATATTTTAAATAGTGCATTAAAACAAGGAAATACGAAGACACTTTTCTATGTTAACTAACGGCACGGTATCGGACCTTAATATTGACCTATAATTTTTAAATTGGACCACGTATTATATTACAGGGTTATAGTGTACCCTACCACAGGAAATAATTATAGGTCAATTAGGGGGTACACAGAGTGACCCCAAAGTTTACTATGTATGCCTATGCGAAATAAAGTGTTCTGAGAAGCTTAAAATGAGGAAATAAGCGTTCTAAAATGCTTTAAAAATTCAAAGACATTTTTCTATGTTAACTAACGGCACGGTATCGGAACTTAATATTGACCTATAATTTTTAATTTGGACCACGTATTATATTACAGGGTAATAGTGTACCCTACCACAGGAAATAATTATAGGTCATTTAGGGGGTACACAGCGTCACCCTAAATTTTACTATGTATGCCTACGCGAAATAAAATGTTTTGAGAAGCTTAAAATGAAAAAATAAGCGTTCTAAAATGCTTTAAAAATTCAAAGACATCTTTCAATGGTTAACTAACGCAAGGCGCAATATCAGACCTTAATATTGACCTATAATTTTTAAATTGGACCACGTATTATATTACAGGGTTATAGTGTACCCAACCACAGGAAATAATTATATGTCAATTAGGGGGTACACGGCGTGACCCTAAAGTTTACTATGTATGCCTATGCGAAATCGAGTGTTCTGAGAAGCTTAAAATGAAGAAATTAGCGTTCTAAAATGCTTTAAAAATTCAAAGACATCTTTCAATGGTTAACTAACGCAAGGCGCGATATCAGACCTTAATATGGAACCATAATATTTAAATTGGACCAGGTATTATATTACAGGGTAATAGTGTACCCTACAACAGGAAATAATTATAGGTCAATTAGGGGGTGCACTATGTATATTTTAAATAGTGCATTAAAACAAGGAAATTCGAAGACTCTTTTCTATGTTAACTAACGGCACGGTATCGGACCTTAATATTAAACTAAAATTTTTAAATTGGGCCACGTATTATATTACAGGGTGATAGTGTACCCTACCACGGAAAATAATTATAGGTCAATTAGGGGGTACACAGCGTGACCCTAAAGGTTACTATGTATGCATATGCGAAATAAAGTGTTCTGAGAAGCTTAAAATGAGGAAATAAGTGTTCTTAAATGCTTTAAAAATTCAAAGACATTTTTCTATGTTAACTAACGGCACGGTATCGGACCTTAATATTGACCTATAATTTTTAAATTGGACCACGTATTATATTACAGGGTAATAGTGTACCCTACCACAGGAAATAATTATAGGTCAATTAGGGGGTACACAGCGTGACCCTAAAGTTTACTATGTATGCCTATGCGAAATAGAGTGTTCAGAGAAGCTTAAAATGAGGAAATAAGCGTTCTAAAATGCTTTAAAAATTCAAAGACATCTTTCAATGGTTAACTAACGCAAGGCGCAATATCAGACCTTAATATTGACCTATAATTTTTAAATTGGACCACGTATTATATTACAGGGTAATAGTGTACCCTTCCACAGGAAATAATTATAGGTCAATTAGGGGGTACACAGCGTGACACTAAAGTGTACTATGTATGCCTATGCGAAATAAAGAGTTCTGAGAAGCTTAAAATGAGGAAATAAGCGTTCTAAAATGCTTAAAAAATTCAAAGACATTTTTCTATGTTAACTAACGGTACGGTATCGGACCTTAATATTGACCTATAATTTTTAAATTGGACCACGTATTATATTACAGGGTAATATTGTTCCCTACCATGGGAAATAATTATAGGTCACTTAGGGGGTACACTATGTATATTTTAAATAGTGCATTAAAACAAGGAAATACGAAGACACTTTTCTATGTTAACTAACGGCACGGTATCGGACCTTAATATTGACCTATAATTTTTAAATTGAACCACGTATTATATTACAGGGTTATAGTGTACCCTACCACAGGAAATAATTATAGGTCAATTAGGGGGTACACAGAGTGACCCCAAAGTTTACTATGTATGCCTATGCGAAATAAAGTGTTCTGAGAAGCTTAAAATGAGGAAATAAGCGTTCTAAAATGCTTTAAAAATTCAAAGACATCTTTCAATGATTAACTAACGCAAGGCGCAATATCAGACCTTAATATTGACCTATAATTTTTAAATTGGACCACGTATTATATTACAGGGTTATAGTGTACCCAACCACAGGAAATAATTATATGTCAATTAGGGGGTACACAGCGTGACCCTAAAGTTTACTATGTATGCCTATGCGAAATCGAGTGTTCTGAGAAGCTTAAAATGAAGAAATTAGCGTTCTAAAATGCTTTAAAAATTCAAAGACATCTTTCAATGGTTAACTAACGCAAGGCGCGATATCAGACCTTAATATGGAACCATAATATTTAAATTGGACCAGGTATTATATTACAGGGTAATAGTGTACCCTACAACAGGAAATAATTATAGGTCAATTAGGGGGTGCACTATGTATATTTTAAAAGTGCATTAAAACAAGGAAATTCGAAGACTCTTTTCTATGTTAACTAACGGCACGGTATCGGACCTTAATATTAAACTAAAATTTTTAAATTGGGCCACGTATTATATTACAGGGTGATAGTGTACCCTACCACGGAAAATAATTATAGGTCAATTAGGGGGTACACAGCGTGACCCTAAAGGTTACTATGTATGCCTATGCGAAATAAAGTGTTCTGAGCAGCTTAAAATGAGGAAATAAGCAGCTTAAAATGCTTTAAAAATTCAAAGACATTTTTCTATGTTAACTAACGGCTCGGTATCGGACCTTAATATTGACCTATAATTTTTAAATTGGACCACGTATTATATTACAGGGTTATAGTGTACCCTACCACAGGAAATAATTATAGGTCAATTAGGGGGTACACAGCGTGACCCTAAAGTTTACTATGTATGCCTATGCGAAATAAAGTGTTCTGAGCAGCTTAAAATGAGGAAATAAGCAGCTTAAAATGCTTTAAAAATTCAAAGACATTTTTCTATGTTAACTAACGGCACGGTATCGGACCTTAATATTGACCTATAATTTTTATATTGGACCACGTATTATATTACAGGGTAATAGTGTACCCTACCACAGGAAATAATTATAGGTCATTTAGGGGGTACACAGCGTGACCCTAAAGTTTACTATGTATGCCTATGCGAAATAGAGTGTTCTGAGATGCTTAAAATGAAGAAATAAGCGTTCTAAAATGCTTTAAAAATTCAAAGACATCTTTCAATGGTTAACTAACGCAAGGCGCAATATCAGACCTTAATATTGACCCATAATATTTAAATTGGACCAGGTATTATATTACAGGGTAATAGTGTACCCTACCACAGGAAATAATTATAGGTCAATTAGGGGGTACACTATGTATATTTTAAATAGTGCATTAAAACAAGGAAATTCGAAGACACTTTTCTATGTTAACTAACGGCACGGTATCGGACCTTAATATTGACCTATAATTTTTAAATTGGACCACGTATTATATTACAGGGTTATAGTGTACCCTACCACAGGAAATAATTATAGGTAATTTAGGGGGTACACAGCGTGACCCTAAATTTTACTATGTATGCCTATGCGAAATATAGTGTTCTGTGATGCTTAAAATGAAGAAATAAGCGTTCTGAAATGCTTTAAAAATTCAAAGACATCTTTCAATGGTTAACTAACGCTAGGCGCAATATCAGACCTTAATATTGACCCATAATATTTATATTGGACCAGGTATTATATTACAGGGTAATAGTGTACCCTCCCACAGGAAATAATTATAGGTCAATTAGGGGGTACACAGAGTGACCCCAAAGTTTACTATGTATGCCTATGTGAAATAAAGTGCTCAGAGAAGCTTAAAATGAGGAAATAAGCGTTCTAAAATGCTTTAAAAATTCAAAGACATTTTTCTATGTTAACTAACGGCACGGTATCGGACCTTAATATTGACCCATAATATTTAAATTGGACCAGGTATTATATTACAGAGAAATAGTGTACCCTACCACAGGAAATAATTACAGGTCAATTAGGGGGTACACTATGTATATTTTAAATAGTGCATTAAAACAAGGAAATACGAAGACACTTTTCTATGTTAACTAACGGCACGGTATCGGACCTTAATATTGACCTATAATTTTTCAATTGGACCACGTATTATATTACAGGGTAATAGTGTGCCCTACCACAGGAAATAATTATAGGTCAATTAGGGGGTACACAGCGTGACCCTAAAGTTTACTATGTATGCCTATGCGAAATAGAGTGTTCTGTGAAGCTTAAAATGAAGAAATAAGCGTTCTAAAATGCTTTAAAAATTCAAAGACATCTTTCAATGGTTAACTAACGCAAGGCGCAATATCAGACCTTAATATTGACCCATAATATTTATATTGGACCAGGTATTATATTACAGGGTAATAGTGTACCCTACCACAGGAAATAATTATAGGTCAATTAGGGGGTACACTATGTATATTTTAAATAGTGCATTAAAACAAGGAAATTCGAAGACACTTTTCTATGTTAACTAACGGCACGGTATCGGACCTTAATATTGACCTATAATTTTTAAATTGGACCACGTATTATATTACAGGGATATAGTGTACCCTACCACAGGAAATAATTATAGGTAATTTAGGGGGTACACAGCGTGACCCTAAATTTTACTATGTATGCCTATGCGAAATATAGTGTTCTGAGATGCTTAAAATGAAGAAATAAGCGTTCTAAAATGCTTTAAAAATTCAAAGACATCTTTCAATGGTTAACTAACGCAAGGCGCAATATCAGACCTTAATATTGACCCATAATATTTATATTGGACCAGGTATTATATTACAGGGTAATAGTGTACCCTCCCACAGGAAATAATTATAGGTCAATTAGGGGGTACACAGAGTGACCCCAAAGTTTACTATGTATGCCTATGCGAAATAAAGTGCTCAGAGAAGCTTAAAATGAGGAAATAAGCGTTCTAAAATGCTTTTAAAATTCAAAGACATTTTTCTATGTTAACTAACGGCACGGTATCGGACCTTAATATTGACCCATAATATTTAAATTGGACCAGGTATTATATTACAGGGTAAGAGTGTACCCTGCCACAGGAAATAATTATAGGTCAATTAGGGGGTACACTATGTATATTTTAAATAGTGCATTAAAACAAGGAAATACGAAGACACTTTTCTATGTTAACTAACGGCCCGGTATCGGACCTTAATATTGACCTATAATTTATAAATTGGACCACGTATTATATTATAGGGTAATAGTGAACCCTACCACAAGAAATAATTATAGGTCAATTAGGGGGTACACAGCGTGACCCTAAAGTTTACTATGTATGCCTATGCGAAATAGAGTGTTCTGAGAAGCTTAAAATGAAGAAATAAGCGTTCTAAAATGCTTTAAAAATTCAAAGACATCTTTCAATGGTTAACTAACGCAAGGCGCGATATCAGACCTTAATATGGAACCATAATATTTAAATTGGACCAGGTATTATATTACAGGGTAATAGTGTACCCTACCACAGGAATTAAAGATAGGTCAATTAGGGGGTACACTATGTATATTTT
Source organism: Parasteatoda tepidariorum (assembly GCF_982258835.1). Classification (NCBI taxonomy): domain Eukaryota; kingdom Metazoa; phylum Arthropoda; class Arachnida; order Araneae; family Theridiidae; genus Parasteatoda; species Parasteatoda tepidariorum. The sequence goes on from NW_028257488.1 coordinate 24,779, forward strand.
AAATAGTACATTAAAACAAGGAAATTCGAAGACTCTTTTCTATGATAACTAACGGCACGGTAGCGGACCTTAATATTGACCTAAAATTTTTTAATTGGACCACGTATTATATTACAGGGTGATAGTGTACCCTAAAACAGAAAATAATTATAGGTCAATTAGGGGGTACACAGCGGGACCCTAAAGTTTACTATGTATGCCTATGCGAAATAAAGTGTTCTCAGAAGCTTAAAATGAAGAAATAAGCGTTCTAAAATGCTTTAAAAATTCAAAGACATCTTTCAATGGTTAACTAACGCAAGGCGCAATATCAGACCTTAATATTGACCCATAATATTTAAATTGGACCAGGCATTATATTACAGGGTAATAGTGTACCCTACCCTAGGAAATAATTATAGGTAAATTAGGGGGTACACTATGTATATTTTAAATAGTGCATTAAAACAAGGAAATACGAAGACACTTTTCTATGTTAACTAACGGCACGGTATCGGACCTTAATATTGACCTATAATTTTTAAAATGAACCACGTATTATATCACAGGGTGATAGTGTACCCTACCACAGGAAATAATTATAGGTCAATTAGGGGGTACACAGCGTGACCCTAAAATTTACTATGTATGCCTATGCGAAATAAAGTGTTCTGAGAAGCTTAAAATGAAGAAATTAGCGTTCTAAAATGCTTTAAAAATTCAAAGTCATCTTTCAATTATTAACTAACGCAAGGCACAATATCAGACCTTAATATTGACCCATAATATTTAAATTGGAGCAGGTATTATATTACAGGGTAATAGTGTACCCTACCACAGGAAATAATTATAGGTCAATTAGGGGGTACACTATGTATATTTTAAATAGTGCATTAAAACAAGGAAAATCGAAGACACTTTTCTATGTTAACTAACGGCACGGTATCGGACCTTAATATTGACCTATAATTTTTAAATTGGACCACGTATTATATTACATGGTAATAGTGTACCCTACCACAGGAAATAATTATAGGTCAATTAGGGGGTACACAGTGTGACCCTAAAGTTTACTATGTATGCCTATGCGAAATAAAGTGTTCTGAGAAGCTTAAAATGAAGAAATAAGCGTTCTAAAATGCTTTAGAAATTCAAAGACATCTTTCAATGGTTAACTAACGCTAGGCGCAATATCAGACCTTAATATTGACCCATAATATTTAAATTGGACCAGGTATTATATTACAGGGTAAGAGTGTACCCTGCCACAGGAAATAATTATAGGTCAATTAGGGGGTACACTATGTATATTTTAAATAGTGCATTAAAACAAGGAAATACGAAGACACTTTTCTATGTTAAATAACGGCCCGGTATCGGACCTTAATATTGACCTATAATTTTTAAATTGGACCACGTATTATATTATAGGGTAATAGTGAACCCTACCACAAGAAAAAATTATAGGTCAATTAGGGGGTACACAGCGTGACCCTAAAGTTTACTATGTATGCCTATGCGAAATAGAGTGTTCTGAGAAGCTTAAAATGAAGAAATAAGCGTTCTAAAATGCTTTAAAAATTCAAAGACATCTTTCAATGGTTAACTAACGCAAGGCGCGATATCAGACCTTAATATGGAACCATAATATTTAAATTGGACCAGGTATTATATTACAGGGTAATAGTGTACCCTACCACAGGAATTAAAGATAGGTCAATTAGGGGGTACACTATGTATATTTTAAATAGTACATTAAAACAAGGAAATTCGAAGACTTTTTTCTATGATAACTAACGGCACGGTAGCGGACCTTAATATTGACCTAAAATTTTTTAATTGGACCACGTATTATATTACAGGGTGATAGTGTACCCTAAAACAGAAAATAATTATAGGTCAATTAGGGGGTACACAGCGGGACCCTAAAGTTTGCTATGTATGCCTATGCGAAATAAAGTGTTCTCAGAAGCTTAAAATGAAGAAATAAGCGTTCTAAAATGCTTTAAAAATTCAAAGACATCTTTCAATGGTTAACTAACGCAAGGCGCAATATCAGACCTTAATATTGACCCATAATATTTAAATTGGACCAGGCATTATATTACAGGGTAATAGTGTACCCTACCCTAGGAAATAATTATAGGTAAATTAGGGGGTACACTATGTATATTTTAAATAGTGCATTAAAACAAGGAAATACGAAGACACTTTTCTATGTTAACTAACGGCACGGTATCGGACCTTAATATTGACCTATAATTTTTAAAATGAACCACGTATTATATCACAGGGTAATAGTGTACCCTACCACAGGAAATAATTATAGGTCAATTAGGGGGTACACAGCGTGACCCTAAAATTTACTATGTATGCCTATGCGAAATAAAGTGTTCTGAGAAGCTTAAAATGAAGAAATTAGCGTTCTAAAATGCTTTAAAAATTCAAAGACATTTTTCAATGTTAACTAACGGCACGGTATCGGACCTAAATATTGACCTATAATTTTTAAATTGAACCACGTATTATATTACAGGGTAGTAGTGTACCCTACCACAGGAAATAATTATAGGTCATTTAGGGGGTACACAGCGTGACCCTAAAGTTTACTATGTATGCCTATGCGAAATAGAGTGTTCTGAGAAGCTTAAAATTAAGAAATAAGCGTTCAAAAATGCTTTAAAAATTCAAAGTCATCTTTCAATTATTAACTAACGCAAGGCGCAATATCAGACCTTAATATTGACCCATAATATTTAAATTGGAGCAGGTATTATATTACAGGGTAATAGTGTACCCTACCACAGGAAATAATTATAGGTCAATTAGGGGGTACACTATGTATATTTTAAATAGTGCATTAAAACAAGGAAAATCGAAGACACTTTTCTACGTTAACTAACGGCACGGTATCGGACCTTAATATTGACCTATAATTTTTAAATTGGACCACGTATTATATTACAGGGTTATAGTGTATCCTACCACAGGAAATAATTATAGATCATTTAGGGGGTACACAGCGTGACCCTAAATTTTACTATGCATGCCTATGCGAAATAGAGTGTTCTGAGAAGCTTAAAATGAAGAAATAAGCGTTCTAAAATGCTTTAAAAATTCAAAGACATTTTTCAATGTTAACTAACGGCACGGTATCGGACCTTAATATTGACCTATAATTTTTAAATTGGACCACGTATTATATTACAGGGTAATAGTGTACTCTACCACAGGAAATAATTATAGGTCAATTAGGGGGTACACTATGTATATTTTAAATAGCGCATTAAAACAAGGAAATTCGAAGACACTTTTCTATGTTAACTAACGGCACGGTATCGGACCTTAATATTGACCTATAATTTTTAAATTGGACCACGTATTATATTACAGGGTAATAGTGTACCCTTCCGCAGGAAATAATTATAGGTCAATTAGGGGGTACACTATGTATATTTTAAATAGTGCATTAAAACAAGGAAATACGAAGACACTTTCCTATGTTAACTAACGGAACGGTATCGGACCTTAATATTGACCTATAATTTTTAAATTTGACCACGTATTATATTACAGGGTAATAGTGTACCCTATCACAGGAAATAATTATAGGTCAATTAGGGGATACACAGTGTGACCCTAAAGTTTACTATGTATGCCTATGCGAAATAAACTGTTCTGAGAAGCTTAAAATGAGGAAATAAGCGTTCTAAAATGCTTTAAAAATTCAAAGACACTTTTCTATGTTAACTAACGGCACGGTATCGGACCTTAATATTGACCTATAATTTTTAAATTGGACCACGTATTATATTATAGGGTAATAGTGTACCCTACCACAGGAAATAATTATAGGTCAATTAGGGGGTACACAGCGTGACCCTAAAGTTTACTATGTATACCTATGCGAAATAGAGTGTTCTGAGAAGCTTAAAATGAAGAAATAAGCGTTCTAAAATGCTTTAAAAATTCAAAGACATCTTTCAATGGTTAACTAACGCTAGGCGCAATATCAAACCTTAATATTGACCCATAATATTTAAATTGGACCAGGTATTATATTACAGGGTAATAGTGTACCCTACCACAGGAATTAAATATAGGTCAATTAGGGGGTACACTATGTGTATTTTAAATAGTACATTAAAACAAGGAAATTCGAAGACTCTTTTCTATGTTAACTAACGGCACGGTATCGGAAATTAATATTGACCTATAATTTTTAAATTGGACCACGTATTATATTACAGGGTTATAGTGTATCCTACCACAGGAAATAATTATAGATCATTTAGGGGGTACACAGCGTGACCCTAAATTTTACTATGCATGCCTATGCGAAATAGAGTGTTCTGAGAAGCTTAAAATGAAGAAATAAGCGTTCTAAAATGCTTTAAAAATTCAAAGACATTTTTTAATGTTAACTAACGGCACGGTATCGGACCTTAATATTGACCTATAATTTTTAAATTTGACCACGTATTATATTACAGGGTAATAGTGTACCCTATGACAGGAAATAATTATAGGTCAATTAGGGGATACACAGTGTGACCCTAAAGTTTACTATGTATGCCTATGCGAAATAAACTGTTCTGAGAAGCTTAAAATGAGGAAATAAGCGTTCTAAAATGCTTTAAAAATTCAAAGACACTTTTCTATGTTAACTAACGGCACGGTATCGGACCTTAATATTGACCTATAATTTTTAAATTGGACCACGTATTATATTATAGGGTAATAGTGTACCCTACCACAGGAAATAATTATAGGTCAATTAGGGGGTACACAGCGTGACCCTAAAGTTTACTATGTATGCCTATGCGAAATAGAGTGTTCTGAGAAGCTTAAAATGAAGAAATAAGCGTTCTAAAATGCTTTAAAAATTCAAAGACATCTTTCAATGGTTAACTAACGCTAGGCGCAATATCACACCTTAATATTGACCCATAATATTTAAATTGGACCAGGTATTATATTACAGGGTAATAGTGTACCCTACCACAGGAATTAAATATAGGTCAATTAGGGGGTACACTATGTATATTTTAAATAGTACATTAAAACAAGGAAATTCGAAGACTCTTTTCTATGTTAACTAACGGCACGGTATCGGAAATTAATATTGACCTATAATTTTTAAATTGGACCACGTATTATATTACAGGGTTATAGTGTATCCTACCACAGGAAATAATTATAGATCATTTAGGGGGTACACAGCGTGACCCTAAATTTTACTATGCATGCCTATGCGAAATAGAGTGTTCTGAGAAGCTTAAAATGAAGAAATAAGCGTTCTAAAATGCTTTAAAAATTCAAAGACATTTTTTAATGTTAACTAACGGCACGGTATCGGACCTTAATATTGACCTATAATTTTTAAATTTGACCACGTATTATATTACAGGGTAATAGTGTACCCTATCACAGGAAATAATTATAGATCAATTAGGGGATACACAGTGTGACCCTAAAGTTTACTATGTATGCCTATGCGAAATAAACTGTTCTGAGAAGCTTAAAATGAGGAAATAAGCGTTCTAAAATGCTTTAAAAATTCAAAGACACTTTTCTATGTTAACTAACGGCACGGTATCGGACCTTAATATTGACCTATAATTTTTAAATTGGACCACGTATTATATTATAGGGTAATAGTGTACCCTACCACAGGAAATAATTATAGGTCAATTAGGGGGTACACAGCGTGACCCTAAAGTTTACTATGTATGCCTATGCGAAATAGAGTGTTCTGAGAAGCTTAAAATGAAGAAATAAGCGTTCTAAAATGCTTTAAAAATTCAAAGACATCTTTCAATGGTTAACTAACGCTAGGCGCAATATCAGACCTTAATATTGACCTATAATATTTAAATTGGACCAGGTATTATATTACAGGGTATTAGTGTACCCTACCACAAGAAATAATTATAGGTCAATTAGGGGGTACACTATGTATATTTTAAATAGTGCATTAAAACAAGGAAATCCGAAGACTCTTTTCTATGTTAACTAACGGCACTATATCGGACCTTAATATTGACCTATACTTTTTAAATTGGACCTCGTATTATATTACAGGGTAATAGTGTACCCTAAGACAGGAAATAATTATAGGTCAATTAGGGGGTACACAGCGTGACCCTAAAGTTTACTATGTATGCCTAAGCGAAATAAAGTGTTCTGAGAAGCTTAAAATGAAGAAATAAGTGTTCTAAAATGCTTTAAAAATTCAAAGACATCTTTCAATGGTTAACTAACGCAAGGCGCAATTTCAGACCTTAATATTGACCCATAATATTTAAATTGGACTAGGTATTGTATTACAGGGTAATAGTGTACCCTACCACAGGAAATAATTATAGGTCAATTAGGGGGTACACTATGTATATTTTAAATAGTGCATTAAAACAGTGAAATACGAAGACACTTTTCTATGTTAACTAACGGCACGGTATCGGACCTTAATATTGACCTATAATTTTTTAATTGCTCCACGTATTATATTACAGGGTGATAGTGTACCCTAAAACTGAAAATAATTATAGGTCAATTAGGGGGTACACAGCGGGACCCTAAAGTTTACTATGTATGCCTATGCGAAATAAAGTGTTCTGAGAAGCTTAAAATGAAGAAATAAGCGTTCTAAAATGCTTTAAAAATTCAAAGACATCTTTCAATGGTTAACTAACGCAAGGCGCGATATCAGACCTTAATATGGAACCATAATATTTAAATTGGACCAGGTATTATATTACAGGGTAATAGTGTACCCTACAACAGGAAATAATTATAGGTCAATTAGGGGGTACACTATGTATATTTTAAATAGTGCATTAAAACAAGGAAATTCGAAGACTCTATTCTAAGTTAACTAACGGTAGGGTATCGGACCTTAATATTGACCTAAAATTTTTAAATTGGAAAACGTATTATATTACAGGGTGATAGTGTACCCTACCACAGAAAATAATTATAGGTCAATTAGGGGGTACACAGCGTGACCCTAAAGTTTACTATGTATGCCTATGCGAAATAAAGTGTTCTGAGAAGCTTAAAATGAAGAAATAAGCGTTCTAAAATGCTTTAAAAATTCAAAGACATTTTTCAATGTTAACTAACGGCACGGTATCGGACCTTAATATTGACCTATAATTTTTAAATTGGACCACGTATTATATTACAGGGTAATAGTGTACCCTACCACAGGAAATAATTATAGGTCAATTAGGGGGTACACTAAGTATATTTTAAATAGCGCATTAAAACAAGGAAATTCGAAGACACTTTTCTATGTTAACTAACGGCACGGTATCGGACCTTAATATTGACCTATAATTTTTAAATTGGACCACGTATTATATTACAGGGTTATAGTGTATCCTACCACAGGAAATAATTATAGGTCAATTAGGGGGTACACAGCGTGACCCTAAAGTTTACTATGTATGCCTATGCGAAATAAAGTGTTCTGAGAAGCTTAAAATGAGGAAGTAAGCGTTCTAAAATGCTTTAAAAATTCAGAGACATTTTTCAATGTTAACTAACGGCACGGTATCGGACCTTAATATTGACCTATAATTTTTAAATTGGACCACGTATTATATTACAGGGTAATAGTGTACCCTACCGCAGGAAATAATTATAGGTCAATTAGGGGGTACACTATGTATATTTTAAATAGTGCATTAAATCAAGGAAATACGAAGACACTTTCCTATGTTAACTAACGGAACGGTATCGGACCTTAATATTGATCTATAATTTTTAAATTTGACCACGTAATATATTACAGGGTAATAGTGTACCCTACCACAGGAAATAATTATAGGTCAATTAGGGGATACACAGTGTGACCCTAAAGTTTACTATGTATGCCTATGCGAAATAAACTGTTCTGAGAAGCTTAAAATGAGGAAATAAGCGTTCTAAAATGCTTTAAAAATTCAAAGACACTTTTCTATGTTAACTAACGGCACGGTGTCGGACCTTAATATTGACCTATAATATTTAAATTGGACCAGGTATTATATTACAGGGTAATAGTGTACCCTACCACAAGAAATAATTATAGGTCAATTAGGGGGTACACTATGTATATTTTAAATAGTGCATTAAAACAAGGAAATACGAAGACTCTTTTCTATGTTAACTAACGGCACGGTATCGGACCTTAATATTGACCTATACTTTTTAAATTGGACCTCGTATTATATTACAGGGTAATAGTGTACCCTAAGACAGGAAATAATTATAGGTCAATTAGGGGGTACACAGCGTGACCCTAAAGTTTACTATGTATGCCTATGCGAAATAGAGTGTTCTGAGAAGCTTAAAATGAAGAAATTAGCGTTCTAAAATGCTTTAAAAATTCAAAGACATCTTTCAATGGTTAATTAACGCAAGGCGCGATATCAGACCTTAATATGGAACCATAATATTTAAATTGGACCAGGAATTATATTACAGGGTAATAGTGTACCCTACCACAGGAATTAAATATAGGTCAATTAGGGGGTACACTATGTGTATTTTAAATAGTACATTAAAACAAGGAAATTCGAAGAATCTTTTCTATGTTAACTAACGGCAAGGTATCGGACCTTAATATTGACCTAAAATTTTTAAATTGGAATACGTATTATATTACAGGGTGATAGTGTACCCTACCACAGAAAATAATTATAGGTCAATTAGGGGGTACACAGCGGGACCCTAAAGTTTACTATGTATGCCTAAGCGAAATAAAGTGTTCTGAGAAGCTTAAAATGAAGAAATAAGCGTTCTAAAATGCTTTAAAAATTCAAAGACATCTTTCAATGGTTAACTAACGCAAGGCGCAATTTCCGACCTTAATATTGACCCATAATATTTAAATTGGACTAGGTATTGTATTACAGGGTAATAGTGTACCCTACCACAGGAAATAATTATACGTCAATTAGGGGGTACACTATGTATATTTTAAATAGTGCATTAAAACAGGGAAATACGAAGACACTTTTCTATGTTAACTAACGGCACGGTATCGGACCTTAATATTGACCTATAATTTTTAAATTGCTCCACGTATTATATTACAGGGTGATAGTGTACCCTAAAACAGAAAATAATTATAGGTCAATTAGGGGGTACACAGCGGGACCCTAAAGTTTACTATGTATGCCTATGCGAAATAAAGTGTTCTGAGAAGCTTAAAATGAAGAAATAAGCGTTCTAAAATGCTTTAAAAATTCAAAGACATCTTTCAATGGTTAACTAACACAAGGCGCGATATCAGACCTTAATATAGAACCATAATATTTAAATTGGACCAGGTATTATATTACAGGGTAATAGTGTACCCTACAACAGGAAATAATTAGTGGCCAATTAGGGGGTACACTATGTATATTTTAAATAGTGCATTAAAACAAGGAAATTCGAAGACACTTTTCAATGTTAACTAACGGCACGGTATCGGACCTTAATATTGACCTATAATTTTTAAATTGGACCACGTATTATATTACAGGGTTATAGTGTACCCTACCACAGGAAATAATTATAGGTCAATTAGGGGGTACACAGCGCGACCCTAAAGTTTACTATGTATGCCTATGCGAAATAAAGTGTTCTGAGAAGCTTAAAATTAGGAAATAAGCGTTCTAAAATGCTTTAAAAATTCAAAGACATTTTTCAATGTTAACTAACGGCACGGTATCGGACCTTAATATTGACCTATAATTTTTAAATTGGACCACGTATTATATTTCCGGGTAATAGTGTACCCTACCACAGGAAATAATTATTGGTCATTTAGGGGGTACACAGCGTGACCCTAAAGTTTACTATGTATGCCTATGCGAAAAAGAATGTTCTGAGAAGCTTAAAATTAAGAAATAAGCGTTCTAAAATGCTTTAAAAATTCAAAGACATCTTTCAATGGTTAACTAACGCAAGGCGCAATATCAGACCTTAATATTGACCCATAATATTTAAATTGGACCAGGTATTATATTACAGGGTAATAGTGTACTCTACCACAGGAAATAATTATAGGTCAATTAGGGGGTACACTATGTATATTTTAAATAGTGCATTAAAACAAGGAAATACGAAGATACTTTTCTATGTTAACTAACGGCACGGTATCGGACCTTAATATTGACCTATAATTTTCTAAATTGGACCACGAATTATATTACAGGGTAATAGTGTACCCTACCACAGGAAATAATTATAGGTCAATTAGGGGGTACACAGCGTGACCCTAAAGTTTACTATGTATGCCTATGCGAAATAAAGTGTTCTGAGAAGCTTAAAATGAGGAAATAAACATTCTAAAATGCTTTAAAAATTCAAAGACACTTTTCTATGTTAATTAACGGCACGGTATCGGACCTTAATATTGACCTATAATTTTTAAATTGGACCACGTATTATATTACAGGGTAATAGTGTACCCTACCACAGGAAATAATTATAGGTCAATTAGGGGATACACAGCGTGAACCTAAAGTTTACTATGTATGCCTATGCGAAATAGAGTGTTCTGAGAAGCTTAAAATGAAGAAATAAGCGTTCTAAAATGCTTTAAAAATTCAAAGACATCTTTCAATGGTTAACTAACGCAAGGCGCGATATCAGACCTTAATATGGAACCATAATATTTAAATTGGACCAGGTATTATATTACAGGGTAATAGTGTACCCTACAACAGGAAATAATTATAGGTCAATTAGGGGGTACACTATGTGTATTTTAAATAGTACATTAAAACAAGGAAATTCGAAGACTCTTTTCTATGTTAACTAACGGCACGGTATCGGAAATTAATATTGACCTATAATTTTTAAATTGGACCACGTATTATATTACAGGGTTATAGTGTATCCTACCACAGGAAATAATTATAGGTCAATTAGGGGGTACACTATGTATATTTTAAATAGTGCATTAAAACAAGGAAATACGAAGACACTTTCCTATGTTAACTAACGGAACGGTATCGGACCTTAATATTGACCTATAATTTTTAAATTTGACCACGTATTATATTACAGGGTAATAGTGTACCCTATCACAGGAAATAATTATAGGTCAATTAGGGGATACACAGTGTGACCCTAAAGTTTACTATGTATGCCTATGCGAAATAAACTGTTCTGAGAAGCTTAAAATGAGGAAATAAGCGTTCTAAAATGCTTTAAAAATTCAAAGACACTTTTCTATGTTAACTAACGGCACGGTATCGGACCTTAATATTAACCTATAATTTTTAAATTGGACCACGTATTATATTATAGGGTAATAGTGTACCCTACCACAGGAAATAATTATAGGTCAATTAGGGGGTACACAGCGTGACCCTAAAGTTTACTATGTATGCCTATGCGAAATAGAGTGTTCTGAGAAGCTTAAAATGAAGAAATAAGCGTTCTAAAATGCTTTAAAAATTCAAAGACATCTTTCAATGGTTAACTAACGCTAGGCGCAATATCACACCTTAATATTGACCCATAATATTTAAATTGGACCAGGTATTATATTACAGGGTAATAGTGTACCCTACCACAGGAATTAAATATAGGTCAATTAGGGGGTACACTATGTATATTTTAAATAGTACATTAAAACAAGGAAATTCGAAGACTCTTTTCTATGTTAACTAACGGCACGGTATCGGAAATTAATATTGACCTATAATTTTTAAATTGGACCACGTATTATATTACAGGGTTATAGTGTATCCTACCACAGGAAATAATTATAGATCATTTAGGGGGTACACAGCGTGACCCTAAATTTTACTATGCATGCCTATGCGAAATAGAGTGTTCTGAGAAGCTTAAAATGAGGAAATAAGCGTTCTAAAATGCTTTAAAAATTCAAAGACACTTTTCAATGTTAACTAACGGCACGGTGTCGGACCTTAATATTGACCTATAATTTTTAAATTGGACCACGTATTATATTATAGGGTAATAGTGTTCCCTACCACAGGAAATAATTATAGGTCAATTAGGGGGTACACAGCGTGACCCTAAAGTTTACTATGTATGCCTATGCGAAATAGAGTGTTCTGAGAAGCTTAAAATGAAGAAATAAGCGTTCTAAAATGCTTTAAAAATTCAAAGACATCTTTCAATGGTTAACTAACGCTAGGCGCAATATCAGACCTTAATATTGACCTATAATATTTAAATTGGACCAGGTATTATATTACAGGGTAATAGTGTACCCTACCACAAGAAATAATTATAGGTCAATTAGGGGGTACACTATGTATATTTTAAATAGTGCATTAAAACAAGGAAATACGAAGACTCTTTTCTATGTTAACTAACGGCACTATATCGGACCTTAATATTGACCTACACTTTTTAAATTGGACCTCGTATTATATTACAGGGTAATAGTGTACCCTAAGACAGGAAATAATTATAGGTCAATTAGGGGGTACACAGCGTGACCCTAAAGTTTACTATGTATGCCTATGCGAAATAGAGTGTTCTGAGAAGCTTAAAATGAAGAAATTAGCGTTCTAAAATGCTTTAAAAATTCAAAGACATCTTTCAATGGTTAACTAACGCAAGGCGCGATATCAGACCTTAATATGGAACCATAATATTTAAATTAGACCAGGAATTATATTACAGGGTAATAGTGTACCCTACCACAGGAATTAAATATAGGTCAATTAGGGGGTACACTATGTGTATTTTAAATAGTACATTAAAACAAGGAAATTCGAAGACTCTTTTCTATGTTAACTAACGGCACGGTATCGGACCTTAATATTGACCTAAAATTTTTAAATTGGAATGCGTATTATATTACAGGGTGATAGTGTACCCTACCACAGAAAATAATTATAGGTCAATTAGGGGGTACACAGCGGGACCCTAAAGTTTACTATGTATGCCTAAGCGAAATAAAGTGTTCTGAGAAGCTTAAAATGAAGAAATAAGCGTTCTAAAATGCTTTAAAAATTCAAAGACATCTTTCAATGGTTAACTAACGCAAGGCGCAATTTCAGACCTTAATATTGACCCATAATATTTAAATTGAACTAGGTATTGTATTACAGGGTAATAGTGTACCCTACCGCAGGAAATAATTATAGGTCAATTAGGGGGTACACTATGTATATTTTAAATAGTGCATTAAAACAGGGAAATACGAAGACACTTTTCTATGTTAACTAACGGCACGGTATCGGACCTTAATATTGACCTATAATTTTTAAATTGCTCCACGTATTATATTACAGGGTGATAGTGTACCCTAAAACTGAAAATAATTATAGGTCAATTAGGGGGTACACAGCGGGACCCTAAAGTTTACTATGTATGCCTATGCGAAATAAAGTGTTCTGAGAAGCTTAAAATGAAGAAATAAGCGTTCTAAAATGCTTTAAAAATTCAAAGACATCTTTCAATGGTTAACTAACGCAAGGCGCGATATCAGACCTTAATATGGAACCATAATATTTAAATTGGACCAGGTATTATATTACAGGGTAATAGTGTACCCTACAACAGGAAATAATTATAGGTCAATTAGGGGGTACACTATGTATATTTTAAATAGTGCATTAAAACAAGGAAATTCGAAGACTCTTTTCTATGTTAACTAACGGTAGGGTATCGGACCTTAATATTGACCTAAAATTTTTAAATTGGAAAACGTATTATATTACAGGGTGATAGTGTACCCTACCACAGAAAATAATTATAGGTAAATTAGGGGGTACACAGCGTGACCCTAAAGTTTACTATGTATGCCTATGCGAAATAAAGTGTTCTGAGAAGCTTAAAATGAGGAAGTAAGCGTTCTAAAATGCTTTAAAAATTCAGAGAAATTTTTCAATGTTAACTAACGGCACGGTATCGGACCTTAATATTGACCTATAATTTTTAAATTGGACCACGTATTATATTACAGGGTAATAGTGTACCCTACCGCAGGAAATAATTATAGGTCAATCAGGGGGTACACTATGTATATTTTAAATAGTGCATTAAATCAAGGAAATACGAAGACACTTTCCTATGTTAACTAACGGAACGGTATCGGACCTTAATATTGACCTATAATTTTTAAATTTGACCACGTAATATATTACAGGGTAATAGTGTACCCTACCACAGGAAATAATTATAGGTCAATTAGGGGATACACAGTGTGACCCTAAAGTTTACTATGTATGCCTATGCGAAATAGAGTGTTCTGAGAAGCTTAAAATGAAGAAATAAGCGTTCTAAAATGCTTTAAAAATTCAAAGACATCTTTCAATGGTTAACTAACGCTAGGCGCAATATCAGACCTTAATATTGACCTATAATATTTAAATTGGACCAGGTATTATATTACAGGGTAATAGTGTACCCTACCACAAGAAATAATTATAGGTCAATTAGGGGGTACACTATGTATATTTTAAATAGTGCATTAAAACAAGGAAATACGAAGACTCTTTTCTATGTTAACTAACGGCACGGTATCGGACCTTAATATTGACCTATACTTTTTAAATTGGACCTCGTATTATATTACAGGGTAATAGTGTACCCTAAGACAAGAAATAATTATAGGTCAATTAGGGGGTACACAGCGTGACCCTAAAGTTTACTATGTATGCCTATGCGAAATAGAGTGTTCTGAGAAGCTTAAAATGAAGAAATTAGCGTTCTAAAATGCTTTAAAAATTCAAAGACATCTTTCAATGGTTAACTAACGCAAGGCGCGATATCAGACCTTAATATGGAACCATAATATTTAAATTGGACCAGGAATTATATTACAGGGTAATAGTGTACCCTACCACAGGAATTAAATATACGTCAATTAGGGGGTACACTATGTGTATTTTAAATAGTACATTGAAACAAGGAAATTCGAAGACTCTATTCTATGTTAACTAACGGCACGGTATCGGACCTTAATATTGACCTAAAATTTTTAAATTGGAATACGTATTATATTACAGGGTGATAGTGTACCCTACCACAGAAAATAATTATAGGTCAATTAGGGGGTACACAGCGGGACCCTAAAGTTTACTATGTATGCCTAAGCGAAATAAAGTGTTCTGAGAAGCTTAAAATGAAGAAATAAGCGTTCTAAAATGCTTTAAAAATTCAAAGACATCTTTCAATGGTTAACTAACGCAAGGCGCAATTTCCGACCTTAATATTGACCCATAATATTTAAATTGGACTAGGTATTGTATTACAGGGTAATAGTGTACCCTACCACAGGAAATAATTATACGTCAATTAGGGGGTACACTATGTATATTTAAATAGGGCATTAAAACAGGGAAATACGAAGACACTTTTCTATGTTAACTAACGGCACGGTATCGGACCTTAATATTGACCTATAATTTTTAAATTGCTCCACGTATTATATTACAGGGTGATAGTGTACCCTAAAACAGAAAATAATTATAGGTCAATTAGGGGGTACACAGCGGGACCCTAAAGTTTACTATGTATGCCTATGCGAAATAAAGTGTTCTGAGAAGCTTAAAATGAAGAAATAAGCGTTCTAAAATGCTTTAAAAATTCAAAGACATCTTTCAATGGTTAACTAACGCTAGGCGCAATATCACACCTTAATATTGACCCATAATATTTAAATTGGACCAGGTATTATATTACAGGGTAATAGTGTACCCTACCACAGGAATTAAATATAGGTCAATTAGGGGGTACACTATGCATATTTTAAATAGTACATTAAAACAAGGAAATTCGAAGACTCTTTTCTATGTTAACTAACGGCACGGTATCGGAAATTAATATTGACCTATAATTTTTAAATTGGACCACGTATTATATTACAGGGTTATAGTGTATCCTACCACAGGAAATAATTATAGATCATTTAGGGGGTACACAGCGTGACCCTAAATTTTACTATGCATGCCTATGCGAAATAGAGTGTTCTGAGAAGCTTAAAATGAGGAAATAAGCGTTCTAAAATGCTTTAAAAATTCAAAGACACTTTTCAATGTTAACTAACGGCACGGTGTCGGACCTTAATATTGACCTATAATTTTTAAATTGGACCACGTATTATATTATAGGGTAATAGTGTTCCTACCACAGGAAATAATTATAGGTCAATTAGGGGGTACACAGCGTGACCCTAAAGTTTACTATGTATGCCTATGCGAAATAGAGTGTTCTGAGAAGCTTAAAATGAAGAAATAAGCGTTCTAAAATGCTTTAAAAATTCAAAGACATCTTTCAATGGTTAACTAACGCTAGGCGCAATATCAGACCTTAATATTGACCTATAATATTTAAATTGGACCAGGTATTATATTACAGGGTAATAGTGTACCCTACCACAAGAAATAATTATAGGTCAATTAGGGGGTACACTATGTATATTTTAAATAGTGCATTAAAACAAGGAAATACGAAGACTCTTTTCTATGTTAACTAACGGCACTATATCGGACCTTAATATTGACCTATACTTTTTAAATTGGACCTCGTATTATATTACAGGGTAATAGTGTACCCTAAGACAGGAAATAATTATAGGTCAATTAGGGGGTACACAGCGTGACCCTAAAGTTTACTATGTATGCCTATGCGAAATAGAGTGTTCTGAGAAGCTTAAAATGAAGAAATTAGCGTTCTAAAATGCTTTAAAAATTCAAAGACATCTTTCAATGGTTAACTACGCAAGGCGCGATATCAGACCTTAATATGGAACCATAATATTTAAATTGGACCAGGAATTATATTACAGGGTAATAGTGTACCTACCCTTCCACAGGAATTAAATATAGGTCAATTAGGGGGTACACTATGTGTATTTTAAATAGTACATTAAAACAAGGAAATTCGAAGACTCTTTTCTATGTTAACTAACGGCACAATATCGGACCTTAATATTGACCTAAAATTTTTAAATTGGAATGCGTATTATATTACAGGGTGATAGTGTACCCTACCACAGAAAATAATTATAGGTCAATTAGGGGGTACACAGCGGGACCCTAAAGTTTACTATGTATGCCTAAGCGAAATAAAGTGTTCTGAGAAGCTTAAAATGAAGAAATAAGCGTTCTAAAATGCTTTAAAAATTCAAAGACATCTTTCAATGGTTAACTAACGCAAGGCGCAATTTCAGACCTTAATATTGACCCATAATATTTAAATTGGACTAGGTATTGTATTACAGGGTAATAGTGTACCCTACCACAGGAAATAATTATAGGTCAATTAGGGGGTACACTATGTATATTTTAAATAGTGCATTAAAACAGGGAAATACGAAGACACTTTTCTATGTTAACTAACGGCACGGTATCGGACCTTAATATTGACCTATAATTTTAAATTGCTCCACGTATTATATTACAGGGTGATAGTGTACCCTAAAACTGAAAATAATTATAGGTCAATTAGGGGGTACACAGCGGGACCGTAAAGTTTACTATGTATGCCTATGCGAAATAAAGTGTTCTGAGAAGCTTAAAATGAAGAAATAAGCGTTCTAAAATGCTTTAAAAATTCAAAGACATCTTTCAATGGTTAACTAACGCAAGGCGCGATATCAGACCTTAATATGGAACCATAATATTTAAATTGGACCAGGTATTATATTACAGGGTAATAGTGTACCCTACCGCAGGAAATAATTATAGGTCAATTAGATGGTACACAGCGTGACCCTAAAGTTTACTATGTATGCCTATGCGAAATAAAGTGTTCTGAGAAGCTTAAAATGAGGAAATAAGCGTTCTAAATGCTTTAAAATTCAAAGACATTTTTCTATGTTAACTAACGGCACGGTATCGGACCTTAATATTGACCTATAATTTTTAAATTGGACCACGTATTATATTACAGGGTAATAGTGTACCCTACCTCAGGAAATAATTATAGGTCATTTAGGGGGTACACAGCGTGACCCTAAATTTTACTGTATGCCTATGCGAAATAGAGTGTTCTGAGAAGCTTAAAATGAAGAAATTAGCGTTCTAAAATGCTTTAAAAATTCAAAGACATTTTTCAATGGTTTACTAACGCAAGGCGCAATATCAGACCTTAATATTGACCCATAATATTTAAATTAGACCAGGTATTATATTACAGGGTAATAGTGTACCCTACCACAGGAAATAATTATAGGTCAATTAGGGGGTACACTATGCATATTTTAAATAGTGCATTAAAACAAGGAAATACGAAGACACTTTTCTATGTTAACTAACGGCACGGTATCGGACCTTAATATTGACCTATAATTTTAAATTGGACCACGTATTATATTACAGGGTAATAGTGTATCCTACCACAGAAAATAATTATAGGTCAATTAGATGGTACACAGCGTGACCCTAAAGTTTACTATGTATGCCTATGCGAAATAAAGTGTTCTGAGAGGCTTAAAATGAGGAAATAAGCGTTCTAAAATGCTTTAAAAATTCAAAGACATCTTTCAATGCTTAACTAACGCAAGGCGCAATATCAGACCTTAATATTGACCCATTATTTAAATTGGAAAAGGTATTATATTACAGGGTAATAGTGTACCCTACCGCAGGAAATATTATAGGTCAATTAGATGGTACACAGCGTGACCCTAAAGTTTACTATGTATGCCTATGCGAAATAAAGTGTTCTGAGAAGCTTAAAATTAGGAAATAAGCGTTCTAAAATGCTTTAAAAATTCAAAGACATTTTTCTATGTTAACTAACGGCACGGTATCGGACCTTAATATTGACCTATAATTTTTAAATTGGACCACGTATTATATTACAGGGTAATAGTGTACCCTACCACAGGAAATAATTATAGGTCATTTAGGGGGTACACAGCGTGACCCTAAATTTTACTATGTATGCCTATGCGAAATAGAGTGTTCTCAGAAGCTTAAAATAAAGAAATAAGCGTTCTAAAATGCTTTAAAAATTCAAAGACATCTTTCAATGGTTAACTAACTCAAGGCGCGATATCAGACCTTAATATGGAACCATAATATTTAAATTGGACTAGGTATTATATTACATGGTAATAGTGTATCCTACAACAGGAAATAATTATAGGTCAATTAGGGGGTACACAGCGTGACCCTAAAGTTTACTATGTATGCCTATGCGAAATAGAGTGTTCTGAGAAGCTTAAAATGAAGAAATAAGCGTTCTAAAATGCTTTAAAAATTCAAAGACATCTTTCAATGGTTAACTAACGCAAGGCGCAATATCAGACCTTAATATTGACCCATAATATTTAAATTGGACCAGGTATTATATTACAGGGTAATAGTGTACCCTACCACAGAAAATAATTATGGGTCAATTAGATGGTACACAGCGTGACCCTAAAGTTTACTATGTATGCCTATGCGAAATAAAGTGTTCTGAGAAGCTTAAAATGAGGAAATAAGCGTTCTAAAATGCTTTAAAAATTCAAAGACATTTTTCTATGTTAACTAACGGCACGGTATCGGACCTTAATATTGACCTATAATTTTTAAATTGTACCACGTATTATATTACAGGGTAATAGTGTACCCTACCTCAGGAAATAATTATAGGTCATTTAGGGGGTACACAGCGTGACCCTAAATTTTACTACGTATGCCTATGCGAAATAAAATGTTTTGAGAAGCTTAAAATGAAGAAATAAGCGTTCTAAAATGCTTTAAAAATTCAAAGACCTCTTTCAATGGTTAATCAACGCAAGGCGCGATATCAGACCTTAATATTGACCCATAATATTTAAATTGGACCAGGTATTATATTACAGGATTGTGTACCCTACCACGGAAAATAATTGCAGGTCAATTAGGGGGTACACAGCGTGACCCTAAAGTTTACTATGTATGCCTATGCGAAATAAAGTGTTCTGAGAAGCTTAAAATGAAGAAATAAGCGTTCTAAAATGCTTTAAAAATTCAAAGACATCTTTCATTGGTTAACTAACGCAAGGCGCAATATCAGACCTTATTATTGACCCATAATATTTTAATTTTACCAGGTATTATATTACAGGGTAATAGTGTACCCTACCGCAGGAAATAATTATAGGTCAATTAGATGGTACACAGCGTGACCCTAAAGTTTACTATGTATGCCTTTGCGAAATAAAGTGTTCTGAGAAGCTTAAAATGAGGAAATAAGCGTTCTAAAATGCTTTAAAAATTCAAAGAAATTTTTCTATGTTAACTAACGGCACGGTATCGGACCTTAATATTGAACTATAATTTTTAAATTGGACCACGTATTATATTACAGGGTAATAGTGTACCCTACAGCAGGAAATAATTATAGGTCAATTAGGGGGTACACAGCGTGACCCTAAAGTTTACTATGTATTCCTATGCAAAATAAAGTGTTCTGAGAAGCTTAAAATGAGGAAATAAGCGTTCTAAAATGCTTTAAAAATTCAAAGACATTTTTCTATGTTAACTAACGGTACGGTATCGGACCTTAATATTGACCTATAATTTTTAAATTGGACCAGGTATTATATTACAGGGTAATAGTGTACCCTACCACAGGAAATAATTATAGGTCATTTAGGGGGTACACAGCGTGACCCTAAATTTTACTGTATGCCTATGCGAAATAGAGTGTTCTGAGAAGCTTAAAATGAAGAAATTAGCGTTCTAAAATGCTTTAAAAATTCAAAGACATTTTTCAATGGTTAACTAACGCAAGGCGCAATATCAGACCTTAATATTGACCCATAATATTTAAATTAGACCAGGTATTATATTACAGGGTAATAGTGTACCCTACCACAGGAAATAATTATAGGTCAATTAGGGGGTACACTATGCATATTTTAAATAGTGCATTAAAACAAGGAAATACGAAGACACTTTTCTATGTTAACTAACGGCACGGTATCGGACCTTAATATTGACCTATAATTTTTAAATTGGACCGCGTATTATATTACAGGGTAATAGTGTATCCTACCACAGAAAATAATTATAGGTCAATTAGATGGTACACAGCGTGACCCTAAAGTTTACTATGTATGCCTATGCGAAATAAAGTGTTCTGAGAAGCTTAAAATGAGGAAATAAGCGTTCTAAAATGCTTTAAAAATTCAAAGACATCTTTCAATGCTTAACTAACGCAAGGCGCAATATCAGACCTTAATATTGACCCATTATTTAAATTGGAAAAGGTATTATATTACAGGGTAATAGTGTACCCTACCGCAGGAAATAATTATAGGTCAATTAGATGGTACACAGCGTGACCCTAAAGTTTACTATGTATGCCTATGCGAAATAAAGTGTTCTGAGAAGCTTAAAATTAGGAAATAAGCGTTCTAAAATGCTTTAAAAATTCAAAGACATTTTTCTATGTTAACTAACGGCACGGTATCGGACCTTAATATTGACCTATAATTTTTAAATTGGACCACGTATTATATTACAGGGTAATAGTGTACCCTACCACAGGAAATAATTATAGGTCATTTAGGGGGTACACAGCGTGACCCTAAATTTTACTATGTATGCCTATGCGAAATAGAGTGTTCTCAGAAGCTTAAAATAAAGAAATAAGCGTTCTAAAATGCTTTAAAAATTCAAAGACATCTTTCAATGGTTAACTAACGCAAGGCGCGATATCAGACCTTAATATGGAACCATAATATTTAAATTGGACTAGGTATTATATTACATGGTAATAGTGTATCCTACAACAGGAAATAATTATAGGTCAATTAGGGGGTACACAGCGTGACCCTAAAGTTTACTATGTATGCCTATGCGAAATAGAGTGTTCTGAGAAGCTTAAAATGAAGAAATAAGCGTTCTAAAATGCTTTAAAAATTCAAAGACATCTTTCAATGGTTAACTAACGCAAGGCGCAATATCAGACCTTAATATTGACCCATAATATTTAAATTGGACCAGGTATTATATTACAGGGTAATAGTGTACCCTACCACAGAAAATAATTATGGGTCAATTAGATGGTACACAGCGTGACCCTAAAGTTTACTATGTATGCCTATGCGAAATAAAGTGTT
Source organism: Parasteatoda tepidariorum (assembly GCF_982258835.1). Classification (NCBI taxonomy): domain Eukaryota; kingdom Metazoa; phylum Arthropoda; class Arachnida; order Araneae; family Theridiidae; genus Parasteatoda; species Parasteatoda tepidariorum. Next base: position 46,773 of record NW_028257488.1, read on the forward strand.
CTGAGCAGCTTAAAATGAGGAAATAAGCGTTCTAAAATGCTTTAAAAATTCAAAGACATTTTTCTATGTTAACTAACGGCACGGTATCGGACCTTAATATTGACCTATAATTTTTAAATTGGACCACGTATTATATTACAGGGTAATAGTGTACCCTACCTCAGGAAATAATTATAGGTCATTTAGGGGGTACACAGCGTGACCCTAAATTTTACTACGTATGCCTATGCGAAATAAAATGTTTTGAGAAGCTTAAAATGAAGAAATAAGCGTTCTAAAATGCTTTAAAAATTCAAAGACATCTTTCAATGGTTAATCAACGCAAGGCGCGATATCAGACCTTAATATTGACCCATAATATTTAAATTGGACCAGGTATTATATTACAGGATTGTGTACCCTACCACGGAAAATAATTGCAGGTCAATTAGGGGGTACACAGCGTGACCCTAAAGTTTACTATGTATGCCTATGCAAAATAAAGTGTTCTGAGAAGCTTAAAATGAGGAAATAAGCGTTCTAAAATGCTTTAAAAATTCAAAGACATCTTTCAATGCTTAACTAACGCAAGGCGCGATATCAGACCTTAATATTGAACTATAATTTTTAAATTGGACCACGTATTATATTACAGGGTAATAGTGTACCCTACAGCAGGAAATAATTATAGGTCAATTAGGGGGTACACAGCGTGACCCTAAAGTTTACTATGTATTCCTATGCAAAATAAAGTGTTCTGAGAAGCTTAAAATGAGGAAATAAGCGTTCTAAAATGCTTCAAAAATTCAAAGACATTTTTCTATGTTAACTAACGGTACGGTATCAGACCTTAATATTGACCTATAATTTTTAAATTGGACCAGGTATTATATTACAGGGTAATAGTGTACCCTACCACAGGAAATAATTATAGGTCAATTAGGGGGTACACTATGTATATTTTAAATAGTGCATTAAAACAAGGAAATTCGAAGACACTTTTCTATGTTAACTAACGGCACGGTATCGGACCTTAATATTGACCTAAAATTTTTAAATTGGACCACGTATTATATTACAGGGTTATAGTGTACCCAACCACAGGAAATAATTATAGGTCAATTAGGGGGTACACAGCGTGACCCTAAAGTTTACTATGTATGCCTATGCGAAATAAAGTGTTCTGAGAAGCTTAAAATGAGGAAATAAGCGTTCTAAAATGCTTTAAAAATTCAAAGACATTTTTCTATGTTAACTAACGGCACGGTATCGGACCTTAATATTGACCTATAATTTTTAAATTGGACCACGTATTATATTACAGGGTTATAGTGTACCCAACCACAGGAAATAATTATAGGTCAATTAGGGGGTACACAGCGTGACCTTAAAGTTTACTATGTATGCCTATGCGAAATAAAGTGTTCTGAGAAGCTTAAAATGAGGAAATAAGCGTTCTAAAATGCTTTAAAAATTCAAAGACATTTTTCTATGTTAACTAACGGCACGGTATCGGACCTTAATATTAACCTATAATTTTTAAATTGGACCACGTATTATATTACAGGGTAATAGTGTACCCTACCACAGGAAATAATTATAGGTCATTTAGGGGGTACACAGCGTGACCCTAAATTTTACTGTATGCCTATGCGAAATAGAGTGTTCTGAGAAGCTTAAAATGAAGAAATTAGCGTTCTAAAATGCTTTAAAAATTCAAAGACATTTTTCAATGGTTAACTAACGCAAGGCGCAATATCAGACCTTAATATTGACCCATAATATTTAAATTAGACCAGGTATTATATTACAGGGTAATAGTGTACCCTACCACAGGAAATAATTATAGGTCAATTAGGGGGTACACTATGCATATTTTAAATAGTGCATTAAAACAAGGAAATACGAAGACACTTTTCTATGTTAACTAACGGCACGGTATCGGACCTTAATATTGACCTATAATTTTTAAATTGGACCACGTATTATATTACAGGGTTATAGTGTACCCTACCACAGGAATTAAATATAGGTCAATTAGGGGGTACACAGAGTGACCCTAAAGTTTACTATGTATGCCTATGCGAAATAGAGTGTTCTGAGAAGCTTAAAATGAAGAAATAAGCGTTCTAAAATGCTTTAAAAATTCAAAGACATCTTTCAATGGTTATCTAACGCAAGGCGCGATATCAGACCTTAATATGGAACCATAATATTTAAATTGGACCAGGTTTTATATTACAGGGTAATAGTGTACAATACAAAGGGAAATAATTATAGGTCAATTAGGAGGTACACTATGTGTATTTTAAATAGTGCATTAAAACAAGGAAATTCGAAGACTCTTTTCTATGTTAACTAACGGCACGGTATCGGACCTTAATATTGACCTAAAATTTTTAAATTGGACCACGTATTATATTACAGGGTAATAGTGTACCCTACCTCAGGAAATAATTATAGGTCATTTAGGGGGTACACAGCGTGACCCTAAATTTTACTACGTATGCCTATGCGAAATAAAATGTTTTGAGAAGCTTAAAATGAAGAAATAAGCGTTCTAAAATGCTTTAAAAATTCAAAGACATCTTTCAATGGTTAATCAACGCAAGGCGCGATATCAGACCTTAATATTGACAAATAATATTTAAATTGGACCAGGTATTATATTACAGGATTGTGTACCCTACCACGGAAAATAATTGCAGGTCAATTAGGGGGTACACAGCGTGACCCTAAAGTTAACTATGTATGCCTATGCAAAATAAAGTGTTCTGAGAAGCTTAAAATGAGGAAATAAGCGTTCTAAAATGCTTTAAAAATTCAAAGACATCTTTCAATGCTTAACTAACGCAAGGCGCGATATCAGACCTTAATATTGAACTATAATTTTTAAATTGGACCACGTATTATATTACAGGGTAATAGTGTACCCTACAGCAGGAAATAATTATAGGTCAATTAGGGGGTACACAGCGTGACCCTAAAGTTTACTATGTATTCCTATGCAAAATAAAGTGTTCTGAGAAGCTTAAAATGAGGAAATAAGCGTTCTAAAATGCTTCAAAAATTCAAAGACATTTTTCTATGTTAACTAACGGTACGGTATCGGACCTTAATATTGACCTATAATTTTTAAATTGGACCAGGTATTATATTACAGGGTAATAGTGTACCCTACCACAGGAAATAATTATAGGTCAATTAGGGGGTACACTATGTATATTTTAAATAGTGCATTAAAACAAGGAAATTCGAAGACACTTTTCTATGTTAACTAACGGCACGGTATCGGACCTTAATATTGACCTAAAATTTTTAAATTGGACCACGTATTATATTACAGGGTTATAGTGTACCCAACCACAGGAAATAATTATAGGTCAATTAGGGGGTACACAGCGTGACCCTAAAGTTTACTATGTATGCCTATGCGAAATAAAGTGTTCTGAGAAGCTTAAAATGAGGAAATAAGCGTTCTAAAATGCTTTAAAAATTCAAAGACATTTTTCTATGTTAACTAACGGCACGGTATCGGACCTTAATATTGACCTATAATTTTTAAATTGGACCACGTATTATATTACAGGGTTATAGTGTACCCAACCACAGGAACTAATTATAGGTCAATTAGGGGGTACACAGCGTGACCCTAAAGTTTACTATGTATGCCTATGCGAAATAAAGTGTTCTGAGAAGCTTAAATTGAGGAAATAAGCGTTCTAAAATGCTTTAAAAATTCAAAGACATTTTTCTATGTTAACTAACGGTACGGTATCGGACCTTAATATTAACCAATAATTTTTAAATTGGACCACGTATTATATTACAGGGTAATAGTGTACCCTACCACAGGAAATAATTATAGGTCATTTAGGGGGTACACAGCGTGACCCTAAATTTTACTGTATGCCTATGCGAAATAGAGTGTTCTGAGAAGCTTAAAATGAAGAAATTAGCGTTCTAAAATGCTTTAAAAATTCAAAGACATTTTTCAATGGTTAACTAACGCAAGGCGCAATATCAGACCTTAATATTGACCCATAATATTTAAATTAGACCAGGTATTATATTACAGGGTAATAGTGTACCCTACCACAGGAAATAATTATAGGTCAATTAGAGGGTACACTATGCATATTTTAAATAGTGCATTAAAACAAGGAAATACGAAGACACTTTTCTATGTTAACTAACGGCACGGTATCGGACCTTAATATTGACCTATAATTTTTAAATTGGACCACGTATTATATTACAGGGTTATAGTGTACCCTACCACAGGAAATAAATATAGGTCAATTAGGGGGTACACAGAGTGACCCTAAAGTTTACTATGTATGCCTATGCGAAATAGAGTGTTCTGAGAAGCTTAAAATGAAGAAATAAGCGTTCTAAAATGCTTTAAAAATTCAAAGACATCTTTCAATGGTTAACTAACGCAAGGCGCGATATCAGACCTTAATATGGAACCATAATATTTAAATTGGACCAGGTTTTATATTACAGGGTAATAGTGTACCCTACAACAGGAAATAATTATAGGTCAATTAGGAGGTACACTATGTGTATTTTAAATAGTGCATTAAAACAAGGAAATTCGAAGACTCTTTTCTATGTTAACTAACGGCACGGTATCGGACCTTAATATTGACCTAAAATTTTTAAATTGGACCACGTATTATATTACAGGGTGATAGTGTACCCTACCACGGAAAATAATTACAGGTCAATTAGGGGGTACACAGCGTGACCCTAAATTTACTATGTATGCCTAAGCGAAATAAAGTGTTCTGAGAAGCTTAAAATGAAGAAATAAGCGTTCTAAAATGCTTTAAAAATTCAAAGACATCTTTCAATGGTTAACTAACGCAAGGCGCAATATCAGACCTTAATATTGACACATAATATTTAAATTGGACCAGGTATTATATTACAGGGTAATAGTGTACCCTACCACAGGAAATAATTATAGGTCAATTAGGGGGTACACTATGTATATTTTAAATAGTGCATTAAAACAAGGAAATTCGAAGACACTTTTCTATGTTAACTAACGGCACGGTATCGGACCTTAATATTGACCTAAAATTTTTAAATTGGACCACGTATTATATTACAGGGTGATAGTGTACCCAACCACAGGAAATAATTATAGGTCACTTAGGGGGTACACAGCGTGACCCTAAAGTTTACTATGTATGCCTATGCGAAATAAAGTGTTCTGAGAAGCTTAAAATGAGGAAATAAGCGTTCTAAAATGCTTTAAAAATTCAAAGACATTTTTCTATGTTAACTAACGGCACGGTATCGGACCTTAATATTGACCTATAATTTTTAATTTGGACCACGTATTATATTACAGGGTGATAGTGTACCCTACCACGGAAAATAATTACAGGTCAATTAGGGGGTACACAGCGTGACCCTAAAGTTTACTATGTATGCCTATGCGAAATAAAGTGTTCTGAGAAGCTTAAATTGAGGAAATAAGCGTTCTAAAATGCTTTAAAAATTCAAAGACATTTTTCTATGTTAACTAACGGTACGGTATCGGACCTTAATATTAACCAATAATTTTTAAATTGGACCACGTATTATATTACAGGGTAATAGTGTACCCTACCACAGGAAATAATTATAGGTCATTTAGGGGGTACACAGCGTGACCCTAAATTTTACTGTATGCCTATGCGAAATAGAGTGTTCTGAGAAGCTTAAAATGAAGAAATTAGCGTTCTAAAATGCTTTAAAAATTCAAAGACATTTTTCAATGGTTAACTAACGCAAGGCGCAATATCAGACCTTAATATTGACCCATAATATTTAAATTAGACCAGGTATTATATTACAGGGTAATAGTGTACCCTACCACAGGAAATAATTATAGGTCAATTAGAGGGTACACTATGCATATTTTAAATAGTGCATTAAAACAAGGAAATACGAAGACACTTTTCTATGTTAACTAACGGCACGGTATCGGACCTTAATATTGACCTATAATTTTTAAATTGGACCACGTATTATATTACAGGGTTATAGTGTACCCTACCACAGGAAATAAATATAGGTCAATTAGGGGGTACACAGAGTGACCCTAAAGTTTACTATGTATGCCTATGCGAAATAGAGTGTTCTGAGAAGCTTAAAATGAAGAAATAAGCGTTCTAAAATGCTTTAAAAATTCAAAGACATCTTTCAATGGTTAACTAACGCAAGGCGCGATATCAGACCTTAATATGGAACCATAATATTTAAATTGGACCAGGTTTTATATTACAGGGTAATAGTGTACCCTACAACAGGAAATAATTATAGGTCAATTAGGAGGTTCACTATGTGTATTTTAAATAGTGCATTAAAACAAGGAAATTCGAAGACTCTTTTCTATGTTAACTAACGGCACGGTATCGGACCTTAATATTGACCTAAAATTTTTAAATTGGACCACGTATTATATTACAGGGTGATAGTGTACCCTACCACGGAAAATAATTACAGGTCAATTAGGGGGTACACAGCGTGACCCTAAATTTACTATGTATGCCTAAGCGAAATAAAGTGTTCTGAGAAGCTTAAAATGAAGAAATAAGCGTTCTAAAATGCTTTAAAAATTCAAAGACATCTTTCAATGGTTAACTAACGCAAGGCGCAATATCAGACCTTAATATTGACACATAATATTTAAATTGGACCAGGTATTATATTACAGGGTAATAGTGTACCCTACCACAGGAAATAATTATAGGTCAATTAGGGGGTACACTATGTATATTTTAAATAGTGCATTAAAACAAGGAAATTCGAAGACACTTTTCTATGTTAACTAACGGCACGGTATCGGACCTTAATATTGACCTATAATTTTTAATTTGGACCACGTATTATATTACAGGGTGATAGTGTACCCTACCACGGAAAATAATTACAGGTCAATTAGGGGGTACACAGCGTGACCCTAAAGTTTACTATGTATGCCTATGCGAAATAAAGTGTTCTGAGAAGCTTAAAATGAAGAAATAAGCGTTCTAAAATGCTTTAAAAATTCAAAGACATCTTTCAATGGTTAACTAACGCAAGGCGCGATATCAGACCTTAATATGGAACCATAATATTTAAATTGGACCAGGTTTTATATTACAGGATTGTGTTCCCTACCACGGAAAATAATTGCAGGTCAATTAGGGGGTACACAGCGTGACCCTAAAGTTTACTATGTATGCCTATGCAAAATAAAGTGTTCTGAGAAGCTTAAAATGAGGAAATAAGCGTTCTAAAATGCTTTAAAAATTCAAAGACATCTTTCAATGCTTAACTAACGCAAGGCGCGATATCAGACCTTAATATTGAACTATAATTTTTAAATTGGACCACGTATTATATTACAGGGTAATAGTGTACCCTACAGCAGGAAATAATTATAGGTCAATTAGGGGGTACACAGCGTGACCCTAAAGTTTACTATGTATTCTTATGCAAAATAAAGTGTTCTGAGAAGCTTAAAATGAGGAAATAAGCGTTCTAAAATGCTTCAAAAATTCAAAGACATTTTTCTATGTTAACTAACGGTACGGTATCGGACCTTAATATTGACCTATAATTTTTAAATTGGACCAGGTATTATATTACAGGGTAATAGTGTACCCTACCACAGGAAATAATTATAGGTCAATTAGGGGGTACACTATGTATATTTTAAATAGTGCATTAAAACAAGGAAATTCGAAGACACTTTTCTATGTTAACTAACGGCACGGTATCGGACCTTAATATTGACCTAAAATTTTTAAATTGGACCACGTATTATATTACAGGGTTATAGTGTACCCAACCACAGGAAATAATTATAGGTCAATTAGGGGGTACACAGCGTGACCCTAAAGTTTACTATGTATGCCTATGCGAAATAAAGTGTTCTGAGAAGCTTAAAATGAGGAAATAAGCGTTCTAAAATGCTTTAAAAATTCAAAGACATTTTTCTATGTTAACTAACGCAAGGCGCGATATCAGACCTTAATATGGAACCATAATATTTAAATTGGACCAGGTTTTATATTACAGGGTAATAGTGTACCCTACAACAGGAAATAATTATAGGTCAATTAGGAGGTTCACTATGTGTATTTTAAATAGTGCATTAAAACAAGGAAATTCGAAGACTCTTTTCTATGTTAACTAACGGCACGGTATCGGACCTTAATATTGACCTAAAATTTTTAAATTGGACCACGTATTATATTACAGGGTGATAGTGTACCCTACCACGGAAAATAATTACAGGTCAATTAGGGGGTACACAGCGTGACCCTAAATTTACTATGTATGCCTAAGCGAAATAAAGTGTTCTGAGAAGCTTAAAATGAAGAAATAAGCGTTCTAAAATGCTTTAAAAATTCAAAGACATCTTTTAATGGTTAACTAACGCAAGGCGCAATATCAGACCTTAATATTGACACATAATATTTAAATTGGACCAGGTATTATATTACAGGGTAATAGTGTACCCTACCACAGGAAATAATTATAGGTCAATTAGGGGGTACACTATGTATATTTTAAATAGTGCATTAAAACAAGGAAATTCGAAGACACTTTTCTATGTTAACTAACGGCACGGTATCGGACCTTAATATTGACCTAAAATTTTTAAATTGGACCACGTATTATATTACAGGGTGATAGTGTACCCAACCACAGGAAATAATTATAGGTCACTTAGGGGGTACACAGCGTGACCCTAAAGTTTACTATGTATGCCTATGCGAAATAAAGTGTTCTGAGAAGCTTAAAATGAGGAATTAAGCGTTCTAAAATGCTTTAAAAATTCAAAGACATTTTTCTATGTTAACTAACGGCACGGTATCGGACCTTAATATTGACCTATAATTTTTAATTTGGACCACGTATTATATTACAGGGTGATAGTGTACCCTACCACGGAAAATAATTACAGGTCAATTAGGGGGTACACAGCGTGACCCTAAAGTTTACTATGTATGCCTATGCGAAATAAAGTGTTCTGAGAAGCTTAAAATGAAGAAATAAGCGTTCTAAAATGCTTTAAAAATTCAAAGACATCTTTCAATGGTTAACTAACGCAAGGCGCGATATCAGACCTTAATATGGAACCATAATATTTAAATTGGACCAGGTTTTATATTACAGGATTGTGTTCCCTACCACGGAAAATAATTGCAGGTCAATTAGGGGGTACACAGCGTGACCCTAAAGTTTACTATGTATGCCTATGCAAAATAAAGTGTTCTGAGAAGCTTAAAATGAGGAAATAAGCGTTCTAAAATGCTTTAAAAATTCAAAGACATCTTTCAATGCTTAACTAACGCAAGGCGCGATATCAGACCTTAATATTGAACTATAATTTTTAAATTGGACCACGTATTATATTACAGGGTAATAGTGTACCCTACAGCAGGAAATAATTATAGGTCAATTAGGGGGTACACAGCGTGACCCTAAAGTTTACTATGTATTCTTATGCAAAATAAAGTGTTCTGAGAAGCTTAAAATGAGGAAATAAGCGTTCTAAAATGCTTCAAAAATTCAAAGACATTTTTCTATGTTAACTAACGGTACGGTATCGGACCTTAATATTGACCTATAATTTTTAAATTGGACCAGGTATTATATTACAGGGTAATAGTGTACCCTACCACAGGAAATAATTATAGGTCAATTAGGGGGTACACTATGTATATTTTAAATAGTGCATTAAAACAAGGAAATTCGAAGACACTTTTCTATGTTAACTAACGGCACGGTATCGGACCTTAATATTGACCTAAAATTTTTAAATTGGACCACGTATTATATTACAGGGTTATAGTGTACCCAACCACAGGAAATAATTATAGGTCAATTAGGGGGTACACAGCGTGACCCTAAAGTTTACTATGTATGCCTATGCGAAATAAAGTGTTCTGAGAAGCTTAAAATGAGGAAATAAGCGTTCTAAAATGCTTTAAAAATTCAAAGACATTTTTCTATGTTAACTAACGGCACGGTATCGGACCTTAATATTGACCTATAATTTTTAAATTGGACCACGTATTATATTACAGGGTTATAGTGTACCCAACCACAGGAAATAATTATAGGTCAATTAGGGGGTACACAGCGTGACCCTAAAGTTTACTATGTATGCCTATGCGAAATAAAGTGTTCTGAGAAGCTTAAAATGAGGAAATAAGCGTTCTAAAATGCTTTAAAAATTCAAAGACATTTTTCTATGTTAACTAACGGCACGGTATCGGACCTTAATATTAACCTATAATTTTTAAATTGGACCACGTATTATATTACAGGTTAATAGTGTACCCTACCACAGGAAATAATTATAGGTCATTTAGGGGGTACACAGCGTGACCCTAAATTTTACTGTATGCCTATGCGAAATAGAGTGTTCTGAGAAGCTTAAAATGAAGAAATTAGCGTTCTAAAATGCTTTAAAAATTCAAAGACATTTTTCAATGGTTAACTAACGCAAGGCGCAATATCAGACCTTAATATTGACCCATAATATTTAAATTAGACCAGGTATTATATTACAGGGTAATAGTGTACCCTACCACAGGAAATAATTATAGGTCAATTAGGGGGTACACTATGCATATTTTAAATGGTGCATTAAAACAAGGAAATACGAAGACACTTTTCTATGTTAACTAACGGCACGGTATCGGACCTTAATATTGACCTATAATTTTTAAATTGGACCACGTATTATATTACAGGGTTATAGTGTACCCTACCACAGGAAATAAATATAGGTCAATTAGGGGGTACACAGAGTGACCCTAAAGTTTACTATGTATGCCTATGCGAAATAGAGTGTTCTGAGAAGCTTAAAATGAAGAAATAAGCGTTCTAAAATGCTTTAAAAATTCAAAGACATCTTTCAATGGTTAACTAACGCAAGGCGCGATATCAGACCTTAATATGGAACCATAATATTTAAATTGGACCAGGTTTTATATTACAGGGTAATAGTGTACCCTACAACAGGAAATAATTATAGGTCAATTAGGAGGTACACTATGTGTATTTTAAATAGTGCATTAAAACAAGGAAATTCGAAGACTCTTTTCTATGTTAACTAACGGCACGGTATCGGACCTTAATATTGACCTAAAATTTTTAAATTGGACCACGTATTATATTACAGGGTGATAGTGTACCCTACCACGGAAAATAATTACAGGTCAATTAGGGGGTACACAGCGTGACCCTAAAGTTTACTATGTATGCCTAAGCGAAATAAAATGTTCTGAGAAGCTTAAAATGAAGAAATAAGCGTTCTAAAATGCTTTAAAAATTCAAAGACATCTTTCAATGCTTAACTAACGCAAGGCGCGATATCAGACCTTAATATTGAACTATAATTTTTAAATTGGACCACGTATTATATTACAAGGTAATAGTGTACCCTACAGCAGGAAATAATTATAGGTCAATTAGGGGGTACACAGCGTGACCCTAAAGTTTACTATGTATTCTTATGCAAAATAAAGTGTTCTGAGAAGCTTAAAATGAGGAAATAAGCGTTCTAAAATGCTTCAAAAATTCAAAGACATTTTTCTATGTTAACTAACGGTACGGTATCGGACCTTAATATTGACCTATAATTTTTAAATTGGACCAGGTATTATATTACAGGGTAATAGTGTACCCTACCACAGGAAATAATTATAGGTCAATTAGGGGGTACACTATGTATATTTTAAATAGTGCATTAAAACAAGGAAATTCGAAGACACTTTTCTATGTTAACTAACGGCACGGTATCGGACCTTAATATTGACCTAAAATTTTTAAATTGGACCACGTATTATATTACAGGGTTATAGTGTACCCAACCACAGGAAATAATTATAGGTCAATTAGGGGGTACACAGCGTGACCCTAAAGTTTACTATGTATGCCTATGCGAAATAAAGTGTTCTGAGAAGCTTAAAATGAGGAAATAAGCGTTCTAAAATGCTTTAAAAATTCAAAGACATTTTTCTATGTTAACTAACGGCACGGTATCGGACCTTAATATTGACCTATAATTTTTAAACTGGACCACGTATTATATTACAGGGTTATAGTGTACCCAACCACAGGAAATAATTATAGGTCAATTAGGGGGTACACAGCGTGACCCTAAAGTTTACTATGTATGCCTATGCGAAATAAAGTGTTCTGAGAAGCTTAAAATGAGGAAATAAGCGTTCTAAAATGCTTTAAAAATTTAAAGACATTTTTCTATGTTAACTAACGGCACGGTATCGGACCTTAATATTAACCTATAATTTTTAAATTGGACCACGTATTATATTACAGGTTAATAGTGTACCCTACCACAGGAAATAATTATAGGTCATTTAGGGGGTACACAGCGTGACCCTAAATTTTACTGTATGCCTATGCGAAATAGAGTGTTCTGAGAAGCTTAAAATGAAGAAATTAGCGTTCTAAAATGCTTTAAAAATTCAAAGACATTTTTCAATGGTTAACTAACGCAAGGCGCAATATCAGACCTTAATATTGACCCATAATATTTAAATTAGACCAGGTATTATATTACAGGGTAATAGTGTACCCTACCACAGGAAATAATTATAGGTCAATTAGGGGGTACACTATGCATATTTTAAATGGTGCATTAAAACAAGGAAATACGAAGACACTTTTCTATGTTAACTAACGGCACGGTATCGGACCTTAATATTGACCTATAATTTTTAAATTGAACCACGTATTATATTACAGGGTTATAGTGTACCCTACCACAGGAAATAAATATAGGTCAATTAGGGGGTACACAGAGTGACCCTAAAGTTTACTATGTATGCCTATGCGAAATAGAGTGTTCTGAGAAGCTTAAAATGAAGAAATAAGCGTTCTAAAATGCTTTAAAAATTCAAAGACATCTTTCAATGGTTAACTAACGCAAGGCGCGATATCAGACCTTAATATGGAACCATAATATTTAAATTGGACCAGGTTTTATATTAAAGGGTAATAGTGTACCCTACAACAGGAAATAATTATAGGTCAATTAGGAGGTACACTATGTGTATTTTAAATAGTGCATTAAAACAAGGAAATTCGAAGACTCTTTTCTATGTTAACTAACGGCACGGTATCGGACCTTAATATTGACCTAAAATTTTTAAATTGGACCACGTATTATATTACAGGGTGATAGTGTACCCTACCACGGAAAATAATTACAGGTCAATTAGGGGGTACACAGCGTGACCCTAAAGTTTACTATGTATGCCTAAGCGAAATAAAGTGTTCTGAGAAGCTTAAAATGAAGAAATAAGCGTTCTAAAATGCTTTAAAAATTCAAAGACATCTTTCAATGGTTAACTAACGCAAGGCGAAATATCAGACCTTAATATTGACACATAATATTTAAATTGGACCAGGTATTATATTACAGGGTAATAGTGTACCCTACCACAGGAAATAATTATAGGTCAATTAGGGGGTACACTATGTATATTTTAAATAGTGCATTAAAACAAGGAAATTCGAAGACACTTTTCTATGTTAACTAACGGCACGGTATCGGACCTTAATATTGACCTAAAATTTTTAAATTGGACCACGTAATATATTACAGGGTGATAGTGTACCCAACCACAGGAAATAATTATAGGTCACTTAGGGGGTACACAGCGTGACCCTAAAGTTTACTATGTATTCTTATGCAAAATAAAGTGTTCTGAGAAGCTTAAAATGAGGAAATAAGCGTTCTAAAATGCTTCAAAAATTCAAAGACATTTTTCTATGTTAACTAACGGTACGGTATCGGACCTTAATATTGACCTATAATTTTTAAATTGGACCAGGTATTATATTACAGGGTAATAGTGTACCCTACCACAGGAAATAATTATAGGTCAATTAGGGGGTACACTATGTATATTTTAAATAGTGCATTAAAACAAGGAAATTCGAAGACACTTTTCTATGTTAACTAACGGCACGGTATCGGACCTTAATATTGACCTAAAATTTTTAAATTGGACCACGTATTATATTACAGGGTTATAGTGTACCCAACCACAGGAAATAATTATAGGTCAATTAGGGGGTACACAGCGTGACCCTAAAGTTCACTATGTATGCCTATGCGAAATAAAGTGTTCTGAGAAGCTTAAAATGAGGAAATAAGCGTTCTAAAACGCTTTAAAAATTCAAAGACATTTTTCTATGTTAACTAACGGCACGGTATCGGACCTTAATATTGACCTATAATTTTTAAATTGGACCACGTATTATATTACAGGGTTATAGTGTACCCAACCACAGGAAATAATTATAGGTCAATTAGGGGGTACACAGCGTGACCCTAAAGTTTACTATGTATGCCTATGCGAAATAAAGTGTTCTGAGAAGCTTAAAATGAGGAAATAAGCGTTCTAAAATGCTTTAAAAATTCAAAGACATTTTTCTATGTTAACTAACGGCACGGTATCGGACCTTAATATTAACCTATAATTTTTAAATTGGACCACGTATTATATTACAGGTTAATAGTGTACCCTACCACAGGAAATAATTATAGGTCATTTAGGGGGTACACAGCGTGACCCTAAATTTTACTGTATGCCTATGCGAAATAGAGTGTTCTGAGAAGCTTAAAATGAAGAAATTAGCGTTCTAAAATGCTTTAAAAATTCAAAGACATTTTTCAATGGTTAACTAACGCAAGGCGCAATATCAGACCTTAATATTGACCCATAATATTTAAATTAGACCAGGTATTATATTACAGGGTAATAGTGTACCCTACCACAGGAAATAATTATAGGTCAATTAGGGGGTACACTATGCATATTTTAAATGGTGCATTAAAACAAGGAAATACGAAGACACTTTTCTATGTTAACTAACGGCTCGGTATCGGACCTTAATATTGACCTATAATTTTTAAATTGGACCACGTATTATATTACAGGGTTATAGTGTACCCTACCACAGGAAATAAATATAGGTCAATTAGGGGGTACACAGAGTGACCCTAAAGTTTACTATGTATGCCTATGCGAAATAGAGTGTTCTGAGAAGCTTAAAATGAAGAAATAAGCGTTCAAAAATGCTTTAAAAATTCAAAGACATCTTTCAATGGTTAACTAACGCAAGGCGCGATATCAGACCTTAATATGGAACCATAATATTTAAATTGGACCAGGTTTTATATTACAGGGTAATAGTGTACCCTACAACAGGAAATAATTATAGGTCAATTAGGAGGTACACTATGTGTATTTTAAATAGTGCATTAAAACAAGGAAATTCGAAGACTCTTTTCTATGTTAACTAACGGCACGGTATCGGACCTTAATATTGACCTAAAATTTTTAAATTGGACCACGTATTATATTACAGGGTGATAGTGTACCCTACCACGGAAAATAATTACAGGTCAATTAGGGGGTACACAGCGTGACCCTAAAGTTTACTATGTATGCCTAAGCGAAATAAAGTGTTCTGAGAAGCTTAAAATGAAGAAATAAGCGTTCTAAAATGCTTTAAAAATTCAAAGACATCTTTCAATGCTTAACTAACGCAAGGCGCGATATCAGACCTTAATATTGAACTATAATTTTTAAATTGGACCACGTATTATATTACAGGGTAATAGTGAACCCTACAGCAGGAAATAATTATAGGTCAATTAGGGGGTACACAGCGTGACCCTAAAGTTTACTATGTATTCTTATGCAAAATAAAGTGTTCTGAGAAGCTTAAAATGAGGAAATAAGCGTTCTAAAATGCTTCAAAAATTCAAAGACATTTTTCTATGTTAACTAACGGTACGGTATCGGACCTTAATATTGACCTATAATTTTTAAATTGGACCAGGTATTATATTACAGGGTAATAGTGTACCCTACCACAGGAAATAATTATAGGTCAATTAGGGGGTACACTATGTATATTTTAAATAGTGCATTAAAACAAGGAAATTCGAAGACACTTTTCTATGTTAACTAACGGCACGGTATCGGACCTTAATATTGACCTAAAATTTTTAAATTTGACCACGTATTATATTCCAGGGTTATAGTGTACCCAACCACAGGAAATAATTATAGGTCAATTAGGGGGTACACAGCGTGACCCTAAAGTTTACTATGTATGCCTATGCGAAATAAAGTGTTCTGAGAAGCTTAAAATGAGGAAATAAGCGTTCTAAAATGCTTTAAAAATTCAAAGACATTTTTCTATGTTAACTAACGGCACGGTATCGGACCTTAATATTGACCTATAATTTTTAAATTGGACCACGTATTATATTACAGGGTTATAGTGTACCCAACCACAGGAAATAATTATAGGTCAATTAGGGGGTACACAGCGTGACCCTAAAGTTTACTATGTATGCCTATGCGAAATAAAGTGTTCTGAGAAGCTTAAAATGAGGAAATAAGCGTTCTAAAATGCTTTAAAAATTCAAAGACATTTTTCTATGTTAACTAACGGCACGGTATCGGACCTTAATATTAACCTATAATTTTTAAATTGGACCACGTATTATATTACAGGTTAATAGTGTACCCTACCACAGGAAATAATTATAGGTCATTTAGGGGGTACACAGCGTGACCCTAAATTTTACTGTATGCCTATGCGAAATAGAGTGTTCTGAGAAGCTTAAAATGAAGAAATTAGCGTTCTAAAATGCTTTAAAAATTCAAAGACATTTTTCAATGGTTTACTAACGCAAGGCGCAATATCAGACCTTAATATTGACCCATAATATTTAAATTAGACCAGGTATTATATTACAGGGTAATAGTGTACCCTACCACAGGAAATAATTATAGGTCAATTAGGGGGTACACTATGCATATTTTAAATGGTGCATTAAAACAAGGAAATACGAAGACACTTTTCTATGTTAACTAACGGCACGGTATCGGACCTTAATATTGACCTATAATTTTTAAATTGGACCACGTATTATATTACAGGGTTATAGAGTACCCTACCACAGGAAATAAATATAGGTCAATTAGGGGGTACACAGAGTGACCCTAAAGTTTACTATGTATGCCTATGCGAAATAGAGTGTTCTGAGAAGCTTAAAATGAAGAAATAAGCGTTCTAAAATGCTTTAAAAATTCAAAGACATCTTTCAATGGTTAACTAACGCAAGGCGCGATATCAGACCTTAATATGGAACCATAATATTTAAATTGGACCAGGTTTTATATTACAGGGTAATAGTGTACCCTACAACAGGAAATAATTATAGGTCAATTAGGAGGTACACTATGTGTATTTTAAATAGTGCATTAAAACAAGGAAATTCGAAGACTCTTTTCTATGTTAACTAACGGCACGGTATCGGACCTTAATATTGACCTAAAATTTTTAAATTGGACCACGTATTATATTACAGGGTGATAGTGTACCCTACCACGGAAAATAATTACAGGTCAATTAGGGGGTACACAGCGTGACCCTAAAGTTTACTATGTATGCCTAAGCGAAATAAAGTGTTCTGAGAAGCTTAAAATGAAGAAATAAGCGTTCTAAAATGCTTTAAAAATTCAAAGACATCTTTCAATGGTTAACTAACGCAAGGCGCAATATCAGACCTTAATATTGACACATAATATTTAAATTGGACCAGGTATTATATTACAGGGTAATAGTGTACCCTACCACAGGAAATAATTATAGGTCAATTAGGGGGTACACTATGTATATTTTAAATAGTGCATTAAAACAAGGAAATTCGAAGACACTTTTCTATGTTAACTAACGGCACGGTATCGGACCTTAATATTGACCTAAAATTTTTAAATTGGACCACGTAATATATTACAGGGTGATAGTGTACCCAACCACAGGAAATAATTATAGGTCACTTAGGGGGTACACAGCGTGACCCTAAAGTTTACTATGTATTCTTATGCAAAATAAAGTGTTCTGAGAAGCTTAAAATGAGGAAATAAGCGTTCTAAAATGCTTCAAAAATTCAAAGACATTTTTCTATGTTAACTAACGGTACGGTATCGGACCTTAATATTGACCTATAATTTTTAAATTGGACCAGGTATTATATTACAGGGTAATAGTGTACCCTACCACAGGAAATAATTATAGGTCAATTAGGGGGTACACTATGTATATTTTAAATAGTGCATTAAAACAAGGAAATTCGAAGACACTTTTCTATGTTAACTAACGGCACGGTATCGGACCTTAATATTGACCTAAAATTTTTAAATTGGACCACGTATTATATTACAGGGTTATAGTGTACCCAACCACAGGAAATAATTATAGGTCAATTAGGGGGTACACAGCGTGACCCTAAAGTTTACTATGTATGCCTATGCGAAATAAAGTGTTCTGAGAAGCTTAAAATGAGGAAATAAGCGTTCTAAAATGCTTTAAAAATTCAAAGACATTTTTCTATGTTAACTAACGGCACGGTATCGGACCTTAATATTGACCTATAATTTTTAAATTGGACCACGTATTATATTACAGGGTTATAGTGTACCCAACCACAGGAAATAATTATAGGTCAATTAGGGGGTACACAGCGTGACCCTAAAGTTTACTATGTATGCCTATGCGAAATAAAGTGTTCTGAGAAGCTTAAAATGAGGAAATAAGCGTTCTAAAATGCTTTAAAAATTCAAAGACATTTTTCTATGTTAACTAACGGCACGGTATCGGACCTTAATATTAACCTATAATTTTTAAATTGGACCACGTATTATATTACAGGTTAATAGTGTACCCTACCACAGGAAATAATTATAGGTCATTTAGGGGGTACACAGCGTGACCCTAAATTTTACTGTATGCCTATGCGAAATAGAGTGTTCTGAGAAGCTTAAAATGAAGAAATTAGCGTTCTAAAATGCTTTAAAAATTCAAAGACATTTTTCAATGGTTAACTAACGCAAGGCGCGATATCAGACCTTAATATGGAACCATAATATTTAAATTGAACCAGGTTTTATATTACAGGGTAATAGTGTACCCTACAACAGGAAATAATTATAGGTCAATTAGGAGGTACACTATGTGTATTTTAAATAGTGCATTAAAACAAGGAAATTCGAAGACTCTTTTCTATGTTAACTAACGGCACGGTATCGGACCTTAATATTGACCTAAAATTTTTAAATTGGACCACGTATTATATTACAGGGTGATAGTGTACCCTACCACGGAAAATAATTACAGGTCAATTAGGGGGTACACAGCGTGACCCTAAAGTTTACTATGTATGCCTAAGCGAAATAAAGTGTTCTGAGAAGCTTAAAATGAAGAAATAAGCGTTCTAAAATGCTTTAAAAATTCAAAGACATCTTTCAATGCTTAACTAACGCAAGGCGCGATATCAGACCTTAATATTGAACTATAATTTTTAAATTGGACCACGTATTATATTACAGGGTAATAGTGTACCCTACCACAGGAAATAATTATAGGTCAATTAGGGGGTACACTATGTATATTTTAAATAGTGCATTAAAACAAGGAAATTCGAAGACACTTTTCTATGTTAACTAACGGCACGGTATCGGACCTTAATATTGACCTAAAATTTTTAAATTGGACCACGTAATATATTACAGGGTGATAGTGTACCCAACCACAGGAAATAATTATAGGTCACTTAGGGGGTACACAGCGTGACCCTAAAGTTTACTATGTATGCCTATGCGAAATAAAGTGTTCTGAGAAGCTTAAAATGAGGAAATAAGCGTTCTAAAATGCTTTAAAAATTCAAAGACATTTTTCTATGTTAACTAACGGCACGGTATCGGACCTTAATATTGACCTATAATTTTTAATTTGGACCACGTATTATATTACAGGGTGATAGTGTACCCTACCACGGAAAATAATTACAGGTCAATTAGGGGGTACACAGCGTGACCCTAAAGTTTACTATGTATGCCTATGCGAAATAAAGTGTTCTGAGAAGCTTAAAATGAAGAAATAAGCGTTCTAAAATGCTTTAAAAATTCAAAGACATCTTTCAATGGTTAACTAACGCAATTCGCGATATCAGAACTTAATATGGAACCATAATATTTAAATTGGACCAGGTTTTATATTACAGGGTAATAGTGTACCCTACAACAGGAAATAATTTTAGGTCAATTAGGGGGTACACTATGTATATTTTAAATAGTGCATTAAAACAAGGAAATTCGAAGACACTTTTCTATGTTAACTAACGGCACGGTATCGGACCTTAATATTGACCTAAAATTTTTAAATTGGACCACGTATTATATTACAGGGTGATAGTGTACCCTACCACGGAAAATAATTATAGGTCAATTAGGGGGTACACAGCGTGACCCTAAAGTTTACTATGTATGCCTATGCGAAATAAAGTGTTCTGAGAAGCTTAAAATGAAGAAATAAGCGTTCAAAATTGCTTTAAAAATTCAAAGACATCTTTCAATGGTTAACTAACGCAAGGCGCAATATCAGACCTTAATATTGACCCATAATATTTAAATTGGACCAGGTATTATATTACAGGGTAATAGTGTACCCTACCACAGGAAATAATTATAGGTCAATTAGGGGGTACACTATGTATATTTTAAATAGTGCATTAAAACAAGGAAATTCGAAGACACTTTTCTATGTTAACTAACGGCACGGTATCGGACCTTAATATTGACCTAAAATTTTTAAATTGGACCACGTATTATATTACAGGGTGATAGTGTACCCTAATACGGAAAATAATTATAGGTCAATTAGGGGGTACACAGCGTGACCCTAAAGTTTACTATGTATGCCTATGCGAAATAAAGTGTTATGAGAAGCTTAAAATGAAGAAATAAGCGTTCTAAAATGCTTTAAAAATTCAAAGACATCTTTCAATGGTTAACTAACGCAAGGCGCAATATCAGACCTTAATATTGACATATAATATTTATATTAGACCAGGTATTATATTACAGGGTAATAGTGTACCCTACCAGAGGAAATAATTATAGGTCAATTAGGGGGTACACTATGTATATTTTAAATAGTGCATTAAAACAAGGAAATTCGAAGACACTTTTCTAAGTTAACTAACGGCACGGTATCGGACCTTAATATTGAACTAAAATTTTTAAATTGGACCACGTATTATATTACAGGGTTATAGTGTACCCAACCACAGGAAATAATTATAGGTCAATTAGGGGGTACACAGCGTGACCCTAAAATTTACTATGTATGCCTATGCGAAATAAAGTGTTCTGAGAAGCTTAAAATGAGGAAATAAGCGTTCTAAAATGCTTTAAAAATTCAAAGACATTTTTCTATGTTAACTTACGGCACGGTATCGGACCTTAATATTGACCTATAATTTTTAAATTGGACCACGTATTATATTACAGGGTAATAGTGTACCCTACCACAGGAAATAATTATAGGTCATTTAGGGGGTACACAGCGTGACCCTAAATTTTACTGTATACCTATGCGAAATAGAGTGTTCTGAGAAGCTTAAAATGAAGAAATTAGCGTTCTAAAATGCTTTAAAAATTCAAAGACATTTTTCAATGGTTAACTAACGCAAGGCGCAATATCAGACCTTAATATTGACATATAATATTTATATTAGACCAGGTATTATATTACAGGGTAATAGTGTACCCTACCACAGGAAATAATTATAGGTCAATTAGGGGGTACACTATGTATATTTTAAATAGTGCATTAAAACAAGGAAATTCGAAGACACTTTTCTATGTTAACTAACGGCACGGTATCGGACCTTAATATTGACCTATAATTTTTAAATTGGACCACGTATTATATTACAGGGTTATAGTGTACCCTACCACAGGAAATAATTATAGGTCAATTAGGGGGTACACAGCGTGACCCTAAAATTTACTATGTATGCCTATGCGAAATAGAGTGTTCTGAGAAGCTTAAAATGAAGAAATTAGCGTTCTAAAATGCTTTAAAAAATCAAAGACATTTTTCAATGGTTAACTAACGCAAGGCGCAATATGAGACCTTAATATTGACCCATAATATTTAAATTGGACCAGGTTTTGTATTACAGGGTAATAGTGTACCCTACAACAGGAAATAATTATAGGTCAATTAGGGGGTACACTATGTGTATTTTAAATAGTGCATTAAAACAAGGAAATTCGAAGACTCTTTTCTATGTTAACTAACGGCACGGTATCGAACCTTAATATTGACCTAAAATTTTTAAATTGGACCACGTATTATATTACAGGGTGATAGTGTACCCTACCACGGAAAATAATTACAGGTCAATTAGGGGGTACACAGCGTGACCCTAAAGTTTACTATGTATGCCTATGCGAAATAAAGTGTTCTGAGAAGCTTAAAATGAAGAAATAAGCGTTCTAAAATGCTTTAAAAATTCAAAGACATCTTTCAATGGTTAACTAACGCAAGGCGCAATATCATACCTTAATATTGACCCACAATATTTAAATTGGACCAGGTATTATATTACAGGGTAATAGTGTACACTACCACAGGAAATAATTATAGGTCAATTAGGGGGTACACTATGTATATTTTAAATAGCGCATTAAAACAAGGAAATTCGAAGACACTTTTCTATGTTAACTAACGGCATGGTATCGGACCTTAATATTGACCTAAAATTTTTAAATTGGACCACGTATTATATTACAGGGTGATAGTGTACCCTACCACGGAAAATAATTATAGGTCAATTAGGGGATACACAGCGTGACCCTAAAGTTTACTATGTATCCCTATGCGAAATAAAGTGTTCTGAGAAGCTTAAAATGAAGAAATAAGCGTTCAAAAATGCTTTAAAAATTCAAAGACATCTTTCAATGGTTAACTAACGCAAGGCGCAATATCAGACCTTAATATTGACCCATAATATTTAAATTGGACCAGGTATTATATTACAGGGTAATAGTGTACCCTACCACAGGAAATAATTATAGGTCAATTAGGGGGTACACTATGTATATTTTAAATAGTGCATTTAAACAAGGAAATTCAAAGACACTTTTCTATGCTAACTAACGGCACGGTATCGGACCTTAATATTGACCTAAAATTTTTAAATTGGACCACGTATTATATTACAGGGTGATAGTGTACCATACCACGGAAAATAATTATAGGTCAATTAGGGGGTACACAGTGTGACCCTAAAGTTTACTATGTATTCCTATGCAAAATAAAGTGTTCTGAGAAGCTTAAAATGAGGAAATAAGCGTTCTAAAATGCTTTAAAAATTCAAAAGACATTTTTCTATGTTAACTAACGGTACGGTATCGGACCTTAATATGGACCTATAATTTTTAAATTGGACCACGTATTATATTACAGGGTTATAGTGTACCCTACCACAGGAAATAATTATAGGTCAATTAGGGGGTACACAGCGTGACCCTAAAGTTTACTATGTATGCCTATGCGAAATAAAGTGTTCTGAGAAGCTTAAAATGAAGAAATAAGCGTTCTAAAATGCTTTAGAAATTCAAAGACATCTTTCAATGGTTAACTAACGCTAGGCGCAATATCAGACCTTAATATTGACCCATAATATTTAAATTGGACCAGGTATTATATTACAGGGTAAGAGTGTACCCCGCCACAGGAAATAATTATAGGTCAATTAGGGGGTACACTATGTATATTTTAAATAGTGCATTAAAACAAGGAAATACGAAGACACTTTTCTATGTTAACTAACGGCCCGGTATCGGACCTTAATATTGACCTATAATTTTTAAAATTGGACCACGTATTATATTATAGGGTAATAGTGAACCCTACCACAAGAAATAATTATAGGTCAATTAGGGGGTACACAGCGTGACCCTAAAGTTTACTATGTATGCCTATGCGAAATAGAGTGTTCTGAGAAGCTTAAAATGAAGAAATAAGCGTTCTAAAATGCTTTAAAAAATTCAAAGACATCTTTCAATGGTTAACTAAACGCAAGGCGCGATATCAGACCTTAATATGGAACCATAATATTTAAATTGGACCAGGTATTATATTACAGGGTAATAGTGTACCCTACCACAGGAATTAAAGATAGGTCAATTAGGGGGTACACTATGTATATTTTAAATAGTACATTAAAACAAGGAAATTCGAAGACTTTTTTCTATGATAACTAACGGCACGGTAGCGGACCTTAATATTGACCTAAAAATTTTTTAATTGGACCACGTATTATATTACAGAGTGATAGTGTACCCTAAAACAGAAAAATAATTATAGGTCAATTAGGGGGTACACAGCGGGACCCTAAAGTTTGCTATGTATGCCTATGCGGAAATAAAGTGTTCTCAGAAGCTTAAAATGAAGAAATAAGCGTTCTAAAATGCTTTAAAAATTCAAAGACATCTTTCAATGGTTAACTAACGCAAGGCGCAATATCAGACCTTAATATTGACCCATAATATTTAAATTGGACCAGGCATTATATTACAGGGTAATAGTGTACCCTACCCTAGGAAATAATTATAGGTAAATTAGGGGGTACACTATGTTATTTTAAATAGTGCATTAAAACAAGGAAATACGAAGACACTTTTCTATGTTAACTAACGGCACGGTATCGGACCTTAATATTGACCTATAATTTTTAAAATGAACCACGTATTATATCACAGGGTAATAGTGTACACTACCACAGGAAATAATTATAGGTCAATTAGGGGGTACACAGCGTGACCCTAAAATTTACTATGTATGCCTATGCGAAATAAAGTGTTCTGAGAAGCTTAAAATGAAGAAATTAGCGTTCTAAAATGCTTTAAAAATTCAAAGACATTTTCAATGTTAACTAACGGCACGGTATCGGACCTAAATATTGACCTATAATTTTTAAATTGGACCAGGTATTATATTACAGGGTAATAGTGTACACTACCACAGGAAATAATTATAGGTCAATTAGGGGGTACACTATGTATATTTTAAATAGCGCATTAAAACAAAGGAAATTCGAAGACACTTTTCTATGTTAACTAACGGCATGGTATCGGACCTTAATATTGACCTAAAATTTTTAAATTGGACCACGTATTATATTACAGGGTGATAGTGTACCCTACCACGGAAAATAATTATAGGTCAATTAGGGGATACACAGCGTGACCTAAAGTTTACTATGTATCCCTATGCGAAATAAAGTGTTCTGAGAAGCTTAAATGAAGAAATAAGCGTTCAAAAAATGCTTTAAAAATTCAAAGACATCTTTCAATGGTTAACTAACGCAAGGCGCAATATCAGACCTTAATATTGACCCATAATATTTAAATTGGACCAGGTATTATATTACAAGGGTAATAGTGTACCCTACCACAGGAAATAATTATAGGTCAATTAGGGGGTACACTATGTATATTTTAAATAGTGCATTTAAACAAGGAAATTCAAAGACACTTTTCTATGCTAACTAACGGCACGGTATCGGACCTTAATATTGACCTAAAATTTTTAAATTGGACCACGTATTATATTACAGGGTGATAGTGTACCATACCACGGAAAATAATTATAGGTCAATTAGGGGGTACACAGTGTGACCCTAAAGTTTACTATGTATTCCTATGCAAAATAAAGTGTTCTGAGAAGCTTAAAATGAGGAAATAAGCGTTCTAAAATGCTTTAAAAATTCAAAAGACATTTTTTCTATGTTAACTAACGGTACGGTATCGGACCTTAATATGGACCTATAATTTTTAAATTGGACCACGTATTATATTACAGGGTTATAGTGTACCCTACCACAGGAAATAATTATAGGTCAATTAGGGGGTACACAGCGTGACCCTAAAGTTTACTATGTATGCCTATGCGAAATAAAGTGTTCTGAGAAGCTTAAAATGAAGAAATAAGCGTTCTAAAATGCTTTAGAAATTCAAAGACATCTTTCAATGGTTAACTAACGCTAGGCGCAATATCAGACCTTAATATTGACCCATAATATTTAAATTGGACCAGGTATTATATTACAGGGTAAGAGTGTACCCCGCCACAGGAAATAATTATAGGTCAATTAGGGGGTACACTATGTATATTTTAAATAGTGCATTAAAACAAGGAAATACGAAGACACTTTTCTATGTTAACTAACGGCCCGGTATCGGACCTTAATATTGGACCTATAATTTTTAAATTGGACCACGTATTATATTATAGGGTAATAGTGAACCCTACCACAAGAAATAATTATAGGTCAATTAGGGGGTACACAGCGTGACCCTAAAGTTTACTATGTATGCCTATGCGAAATAGAGTGTTCTGAGAAGCTTAAAATGAAGAAATAAGCGTTCTAAAATGCTTTAAAAAATTCAAAGACATCTTTCAATGGTTAACTAACGCAAGGCGCGATATCAGACCTTAATATGGAACCATAATATTTAAATTGGACCAGGTATTATATTACAGGGTAATTAGTGTACCCCTACCACAGGAATTAAAGATAGGTCAATTAGGGGGTACACTATGTATATTTTAAATAGTACATTAAAACAAGGAAATTCGAAGACTTTTTTCTATGATAACTAACGGCACGGTAGCGGACCTTAATATTGACCTAAAATTTTTTAATTGGACCACGTATTATATTACAGAGTGATAGTGTACCCTAAAACAGAAAATAATTATAGGTCAATTAGGGGGTACACAGCGGGACCCTAAAGTTTGCTATGTATGCCTATGCGAAATAAAGTGTTCTCAGAAGCTTAAAATGAAGAAATAAGCGTTCTAAAATGCTTTAAAAATTCAAAGACATCTTTCAATGGTTAACTAACGCAAGGCGCAATATCAGACCTTAATATTGACCCATAATATTTAAATTGGACCAGGCATTATATTACAGGGTAATAGTGTACCCTACCCTAGGAAATAATTATAGGTAAATTAGGGGGTACACTATGTATATTTTAAATAGTGCATTAAAACAAGGAAATACGAAGACACTTTTCTATGTTAACTAACGGCACGGTATCGGACCTTAATATTGACCTATAATTTTTAAAATGAACCACGTATTATATCACAGGGTAATAGTGTACACTACCACAGGAAATAATTATAGGTCAATTAGGGGGTACACAGCGTGACCCTAAAATTTACTATGTATGCCTATGCGAAATAAAGTGTTCTGAGAAGCTTAAAATGAAGAAATTAGCGTTCTAAAATGCTTTAAAAATTCAAAGACATTTTTCAATGTTAACTAACGGCACGGTATCGGACCTAAATATTGACCTATAATTTTTAAATTGAACCACGTATTATATTACAGGGTAATAGTGTACCCTACCACAGGAAATAATTATAGGTCATTTAGGGGGTACACAGCGTGACCCTAAAGTTTACTATGTATGCCTATGCGAAATAGAGTGTTCTGAGAAGCTTAAAATTAAGAAATAAGCGTTCAAAAATGCTTTAAAAATTCAAAGTCATCTTTCAATTATTAACTAACGCAAGGCGCAATATCAGACCTTAATATTGACCCATAATATTTAAATTGGAGCAGGTATTATATTACAGGGTAATAGTGTACCCTACAACAGGAAATAATTATAGGTCAATTAGGGGGTACACTATGTATATTTTAAATAGTGCATTAAAACAAGGAAAATCGAAGACACTTTTCTACGTTAACTAACGGCACGGTATCGGACCTTAATATTGACCTATAATTTTTAAATTGGACCACGTATTATATTACAGGGTTATAGTGTATCCTACCACAGGAAATAATTATAGATCATTTAGGGGGTACACAGCGTGACCCTAAATTTTACTATGCATGCCTATGCGAAATAGAGTGTTCTGAGAAGCTTAAAATGAAGAAATAAGCGTTCTAAAATGCTTTAAAAATTCAAAGACATTTTTCAATGTTAACTAACGGCACGGTATCGGACCTTAATATTGACCTATAATTTTTAAATTGGACCACGTATTATATTACAGGGTAATAGTGTACTCTACCACAGGAAATAATTATAGGTCAATTAGGGGGTACACTATGTATAATTTAAATAGCGCATTAAAACAAGGAAATTCGAAGACACTTTTCTATGTTAACTAACGGCACGGTATCGGACCTTAATATTGACCTATAATTTTTAAATTGGACCACGTATTATATTACAGGGTAATAGTGTACCCTTCCGCAGGAAATAATTATAGGTCAATTAGGGGGTACACTATGTATATTTTAAATAGTGCATTAAAACAAGGAAATACGAAGACACTTTCCTATGTTAACTAACGGAACGGTATCGGACCTTAATATTGACCTATAATTTTTAAATTTGACCACGTATTATATTACAGGGTAATAGTGTACCCTATCACAGGAAATAATTATAGGTCAATTAGGGGATACACAGTGTGACCCTAAAGTTTACTATGTATGCCTATGCGAAATAAACTGTTCTGAGAAGCTTAAAATGAGGAAATAAGCATTCTAAAATGCTTTAAAAATTCAAATACACTTTTCTATGTTAACTAACGGCACGGTATCGGACCTTAATATTGACCTATAATTTTTAAATTGGACCACGTATTATATTATAGAGTAATAGTGTACCCTACCACAGGAAATAATTATAGGTCAATTAGGGGGTACACAGCGTGACCCTAAAGTTTACTATGTATGCCTATGCGAAATAGAGTGTTCTGAGAAGCTTAAAATGAAGAAATAAGCGTTCTAAAATGCTTTAAAAATTCAAAGACATCTTTCAATGGTTAACTAACGCTAGGCGCAATATCAAACCTTAATATTGACCCATAATATTTAAATTGGACCAGGTATTATATTACAGGGTAATAGTGTACCCTTCCACAGGAATTAAGTATAGGTCAATTAGGGGGTACACTATGTATATTTTAAATAGTACATTAAAACAAGGAAATTCGAAGACTCTTTTCTATGTTAACTAACGGCACGGTATCGGAAATTAATATTGACCTATAATTTTTAAATTGGACCACGTATTATATTACAGGGTTATAGTGTATCCTACCACAGGAAATAATTATAGATCATTTAGGGGGTACACTGCGTGACCCTAAATTTTACTATGCATGCCTATGCGAAATAGAGTGTTCTGAGAAGCTTAAAATGAAGAAATAAGCGTTCTAAAATGCTTTAAAAATTCAAAGACATTTTTCAATGTTAACTAACGGCACGGTATCGGACCTTAATATTGACCTATAATTTTTAAATTTGACCACGTATTATATTACAGGGTAATAGTGTACCCTGTCACAGGAAATAATTATAGGTCATTTAGGGGATACACAGTGTGACCCTAAAGTTTACTATGTATGCCTATGCGAAATAAACTGTTCTGAGAAGCTTAAAATGAGGAAATAAGCGTTCTAAAATGCTTTAAAAATTCAAAGACACTTTTCTATGTTAACTAACGGCACGGTATCGGACCTTAATATTGACCTATAATTTTTAAATTGGACCACGTATTATATTATAGGGTAATAGTGTACCCTACCACAGGAAATAATTATAGGTCAATTAGGGGGTACACAGCGTGACCCTAAAGTTTACTATGTATGCCTATGCGAAATAGAGTGTTCTGAGAAGCTTAAAATGAAGAAATAAGCGTTCTAAAATGCTTTAAAAATTCAAAGACATCTTTCAATGGTTAACTAACGCTAGGCGCAATATCACACCTTAATATTGACCCATAATATTTAAATTGGACCAGGTATTATATTACAGGGTAATAGTGTACCCTACCACAGGAATTAAATATAGGTCAATTAGGGGGTACACTATGTATATTTTAAATAGTACATTAAAACAAGGAAATTCGAAGACTCTTTTCTATGTTAACTAACGGCACGGTATCGGAAATTAATATTGACCTATAATTTTTAAATTGGACCACGTATTATATTACAGGGTTATAGTGTATCCTCCACAGGAAATAATTATAGATCATTTAGGGGGTACACAGCGTGACCCTAAATTTTACTATGCATGCCTATGCGAAATAGAGTGTTCTGAGAAACTTAAAATGAGGAAATAAGCGTTCTAAAATGCTTTAAAATTCAAAGACACTTTTCAATGTTAACTAACGGCACGGTGTCGGACCTTAATATTGACCTATAATTTTTAAATTGGACCACGTATTATATTATAGGGTAATAGTGTTCCCTACCACAGGAAATAATTATAGGTCAATTAGGGGGTACACAGCGTGACCCTAAAGTTTACTATGTATGCCTGTGCGAAATAGAGTGTTCTGAGAAGCTTAAAATGAAGAAATAAGCATTCTAAAATGCTTTAAAAATTCAAAGACATCTTTCAATGGTTAACTAACGCAAGGCGCAATATCAGACCTTAATATTGACCCATAATATTTAAATTGGACCAGGCATTATATTACAGGGTAATAGTGTACCCTACCCTAGGAAATAATTATAGGTAAATTAGGGGGTACACTATGTATATTTTAAATAGTGCATTAAAACAAGGAAATACGAAGACACTTTTCTATGTTAACTAACGGCACGGTATCGGACCTTAATATTGACCTATAATTTTTAAAATGAACCACGTATTATATCACAGGGTAATAGTGTACACTACCACAGGAAATAATTATAGGTCAATTAGGGGGTACACAGCGTGACCCTAAAATTTACTATGTATGCCTATGCGAAATAAAGTGTTCTGAGAAGCTTAAAATGAAGAAATTAGCGTTCTAAAATGCTTTAAAATTCAAAGACATTTTTCAATGTTAACTAACGGCACGGTATCGGACCTAAATATTGACCTATAATTTTTAAATTGAACCACGTATTATATTACAGGGTAATAGTGTACCCTACCACAGGAAATAATTATAGGTCATTTAGGGGGTACACAGCGTGACCCTAAAGTTTACTATGTATGCCTATGCGAAATAGAGTGTTCTGAGAAGCTTAAAATTAAGAAATAAGCGTTCAAAAATGCTTTAAAAATTCAAAGTCATCTTTCAATTATTAACTAACGCAAGGCGCAATATCAGACCTTAATATTGACCCATAATATTTAAATTGGAGCAGGTATTATATTACAGGGTAATAGTGTACCCTACAACAGGAAATAATTATAGGTCAATTAGGGGGTACACTATGTATATTTTAAATAGTGCATTAAAACAAGGAAAATCGAAGACACTTTTCTACGTTAACTAACGGCACGGTATCGGACCTTAATATTGACCTATAATTTTTAAATTGGACCACGTATTATATTACAGGGTTATAGTGTATCCTACCACAGGAAATAATTATAGATCATTTAGGGGGTACACAGCGTGACCCTAAATTTTACTATGCATGCCTATGCGAAATAGAGTGTTCTGAGAAGCTTAAAATGAAGAAATAAGCGTTCTAAAATGCTTTAAAAATTCAAAGACATTTTTCAATGTTAACTAACGGCACGGTATCGGACCTTAATATTGACCTATAATTTTTAAATTGGACCACGTATTATATTACAGGGTAATAGTGTACTCTACCACAGGAAATAATTATAGGTCAATTAGGGGGTACACTATGTATAATTTAAATAGCGCATTAAAACAAGGAAATTCGAAGACACTTTTCTATGTTAACTAACGGCACGGTATCGGACCTTAATATTGACCTATAATTTTTAAATTGGACCACGTATTATATTACAGGGTAATAGTGTACCCTTCCGCAGGAAATAATTATAGGTCAATTAGGGGGGTACACTATGTATATTTTAAATAGTGCATTAAAACAAGGAAATACGAAGACACTTTCCTATGTTAACTAACGGAACGGTATCGGACCTTAATATTGACCTATAATTTTTAAATTTGACCACGTATTATATTACAGGGTAATAGTGTACCCTATCACAGGAAATAATTATAGGTCAATTAGGGGATACACAGTGTGACCCTAAAGTTTACTATGTATGCCTATGCGAAATAAACTGTTCTGAGAAGCTTAAAATGAGGAAATAAGCATTCTAAAATGCTTTAAAAATTCAAATACACTTTTCTATGTTAACTAACGGCACGGTATCGGACCTTAATATTGACCTATAATTTTTAAATTGGACCACGTATTATATTATAGGGTAATAGTGTACCCTACCACAGGAAATAATTATAGGTCAATTAGGGGGTACACAGCGTGACCCTAAAGTTTACTATGTATGCCTATGCGAAATAGAGTGTTCTGAGAAGCTTAAAATGAAGAAATAAGCGTTCTAAAATGCTTTAAAAATTCAAAGACATCTTTCAATGGTTAACTAACGCTAGGCGCAATATCAAACCTTAATATTGACCCATAATATTTAAATTGGACCAGGTATTATATTACAGGGTAATAGTGTACCCTACCACAGGAATTAAGTATAGGTCAATTAGGGGGTACACTATGTATATTTTAAATAGTACATTAAAACAAGGAAATTCGAAGACTCTTTTCTATGTTAACTAACGGCACGGTATCGGAAATTAATATTGACCTATAATTTTTAAATTGGACCACGTATTATATTACAGGGTTATAGTGTATCCTACCACAGGAAATAATTATAGATCATTTAGGGGGTACACAGCGTGACCCTAAATTTTACTATGCATGCCTATGCGAAATAGAGTGTTCTGAGAAGCTTAAAATGAAGAAATAAGCGTTCTAAAATGCTTTAAAAATTCAAAGACATTTTTCAATGTTAACTAACGGCACGGTATCGGACCTTAATATTGACCTATAATTTTTAAATTTGACCACGTATTATATTACAGGGTAATAGTGTACCCTGTCACAGGAAATAATTATAGGTCAATTAGGGGATACACAGTGTGACCCTAAAGTTTACTATGTATGCCTATGCGAAATAAACTGTTCTGAGAAGCTTAAAATGAGGAAATAAGCGTTCTAAAATGCTTTAAAAATTCAAAGACACTTTTCTATGTTAACTAACGGCACGGTATCGGACCTTAATATTGACCTATAATTTTTAAATTGGACCACGTATTATATTATAGGGTAATAGTGTACCCTACCACAGGAAATAATTATAGGTCAATTAGGGGGTACACAGCGTGACCCTAAAGTTTACTATGTATGCCTATGCGAAATAGAGTGTTCTGAGAAGCTTAAAATGAAGAAATAAGCGTTCTAAAATGCTTTAAAAATTCAAAGACATCTTTCAATGGTTAACTAACGCTAGGCGCAATATCACACCTTAATATTGACCCATAATATTTAAATTGGACCAGGTATTATATTACAGGGTAATAGTGTACCCTACCACAGGAATTAAATATAGGTCAATTAGGGGGTACACTATGTATATTTTAAATAGTACATTAAAACAAGGAAATTCGAAGACTCTTTTCTATGTTAACTAACGGCACGGTATCGGAAATTAATATTGACCTATAATTTTTAAATTGGACCACGTATTATATTACAGGGTTATAGTGTATCCTTCCACAGGAAATAATTATAGATCATTTAGGGGGTACACAGCGTGACCCTAAATTTTACTATGCATGCCTATGCGAAATAGAGTGTTCTGAGAAGCTTAAAATGAGGAAATAAGCGTTCTAAAATGCTTTAAAAATTCAAAGACACTTTTCAATGTTAACTAACGGCACGGTGTCGGACCTTAATATTGACCTATAATTTTTAAATTGGACCACGTATTATATTATAGGGTAATAGTGTTCCCTACCACAGGAAATAATTATAGGTCAATTAGGGGGTACACAGCGTGACCCTAAAGTTTACTATGTATGCCTATGCGAAATAGAGTGTTCTGAGAAGCTTAAAATGAAGAAATAAGCATTCTAAAATGCTTTAAAAATTCAAAGACATCTTTCAATGGTTAACTAACGCTAGGCGCAATATCAGACCTTAATATTGACCTATAATATTTAAATTGGACCAGGTATTATATTACAGGGTAATAGTGTACCCTACCACAAGAAATAATTATAGGTCAATTAGGGGGTACACTATGTATATTTTAAATAGTGCATTAAAACAAGGAAATACGAAGACTCTTTTCTATGTTAACTAACGGCACTATATCGGACCTTAATATTGACCTATACTTTTTAAATTGGACTTCGTATTATATTACAGGGTAATAGTGTACCCTAAGACAGGAAATAATTATAGGTCAATTAGGGGGTACACAGCGTGACCCTAAAGTTTACTATGTATGCCTAAGCGAAATAAAGTGTTCTGAGAAGCTTAAAATGAAGAAATAAGCGTTCTAAAATGCTTTAAAAATTCAAAGACATCTTTCAATGGTTAACTAACGCAAGGCGCAATTTCAGACCTTAATATTGACCCATAATATTTAAATTGGACTAGGTATTGTATTACAGGGTAATAGTGTACCCTACCACAGGAAATAATTATAGGTCAATTAGGGGGTACACTATGTATATTTTAAATAGTGCATTAAAACAGGGAAATACGAAGACACTTTTCTATGTTAACTAACGGCACGGTATCGGACCTTAATATTGACCTATAATTTTTTAATTGCTCCACGTATTATATTACAGGGTGATAGTGTACCCTAAAACTGAAAATAATTATAGGTCAATTAGGGGGTACACAGCGGGACCCTAAAGTTTACTATGTATGCCTATGCGAAATAAAGTGTTCTGAGAAGCTTAAAATGAAGAAATAAGCGTTCTAAAATGCTTTAAAAATTCAAAGACATCTTTCAATGGTTAACTAACGCAAGGCGCGATATCAGACCTTAATATGGAACCATAATATTTAAATTGGACCAGGTATTATATTACAGGGTAATAGTGTACCCTACAACAGGAAATAATTATAGGTCAATTAGGGGGTACACTATGTATATTTTAAATAGTGCATTAAAACAAGGAAATTCGAAGACTCTTTTCTATGTTAACTAACGGTAGGGTATCGGACCTTAATATTGACCTAAAATTTTTAAATTGGAAAACGTATTATATTACAGGGTGATAGTGTACCCTACCACAGAAAATAATTATAGGTCAATTAGGGGGTACACAGCGTGACCCTAAAGTTTACTATGTAAGCCTATGCGAAATAAAGTGTTCTGAGAAGCTTAAAATGAAGAAATAAGCGTTCTAAAATGCTTTAAAAATTCAAAGACATTTTTCAATGTTAACCAACGGCACGGTATCGGACCTTAATATTGACCTATAATTTTTAAATTGGACCACGTATTATATTACAGGGTAATAGTGTACCCTACCACAGGAAATAATTATAGGTCAATTAGGGGGTACACTATGTATATTTTAAATAGCGCATTAAAACAAGGAAATTCGAAGACACTTTTCTATGTTAACTAACGGCACGGTATCGGACCTTAATATTGACCTATAATTTTTAAATTGGACCACGTATTATATTACAGGGTTACAGTGTATCCTACCACAGGAAATAATTATAGGTCAATTAGGGGGTACACAGCGTGACCCTAAAGTTTACTATGTATGCCTATGCGAAATAAAGTGTTCTGAGAAGCTTAAAATGAGGAAGTAAGCGTTCTAAAATGCTTTAAAAATTCAGAGACATTTTTCAATGTTAACTAACGGCACGGTATCGGACCTTAATATTGACCTATAATTTTTAAATTGGACCACGTATTATATTACAGGGTAATAGTGTACCCTACCGCAGGAAATAATTATAGGTCAATTAGGGGGTACACTATGTATATTTTAAATAGTGCATTAAATCAAGGAAATACGAAGACACTTTCCTATGTTAACTAACGGAACGGTATCGGACCTTAATATTGACCTATAATTTTTAAATTTGACCACGTAATATATTACAGGGTAATAGTGTACCCTACCACAGGAAATAATTATAGGTCAATTAGGGGATACACAGTGTGACCCTAAAGTTTACTATGTATGCCTATGCGAAATAAACTGTTCTGAGAAGCTTAAAATGAGGAAATAAGCGTTCTAAAATGCTTTAAAAATTCAAAGACACTTTTCTATGTTAACTAACGGCACGGTGTCGGACCTTAATATTGACCTTTAATTTTTAAATTGGACCACGTATTATATTATAGGGTAATAGTGTACCCTACCACAGGAAATAATTATAGATCAATTAGGGGGTACACAGCGTGACCCTAAAGTTTACTATGTATGCCTATGCGAAATAGAGTGTTCTGAGAAGCTTAAAATGAAGAAATAAGCGTTCTAAAATGCTTTAAAAATTCAAAGACATCTTTCAATGGTTAACTAACGCTAGGCGCAATATCAGACCTTAATATTGACCTATAATATTTAAATTGGACCAGGTATTATATTACAGGGTAATAGTGTACCCTACCACAAGAAATAATTATAGGTCAATTAGGGGGTACACTATGTATATTTTAAATAGTGCATTAAAACAAGGAAATACGAAGACTCTTTTCTATGTTAACTAACGGCACGGTATCGGACCTTAATATTGACCTATACTTTTTAAATTGGACCTCGTATTATATTACAGGGTAATAGTGTACCCTAAGACAGGAAATAATTATAGGTCAATTAGGGGGTACACAGCGTGACCCTAAAGTTTACTATGTATGCCTATGCGAAATAGAGTGTTCTGAGAAGCTTAAAATGAAGAAATTAGCGTTCTAAAATGCTTTAAAAATTCAAAGACATCTTTCAATGGTTAACTACCGCAAGGCGCGATATCAGACCTTAATATGGAACCATAATATTTAAATTGGACCAGGAATTATATTACAGGGTAATAGTGTACCCTACCACAGGAATTAAATATAGGTCAATTAGGGGGTACACTATGTGTATTTTAAATAGTACATTAAAACAAGGAAATTCGAAGACTCTTTTCTATGTTAACTAACGGCAAGGTATCGGACCTTAATATTGACCTAAAATTTTTAAATTGGAATACGTATTATATTACAGGGTGATAGTGTACCCTACCACAGAAAATAATTATAGGTCAATTAGGGGGTACACAGCGGGACCCTAAAGTTTACTATGTATGCCTAAGCGAAATAAAGTGTTCTGAGAAGCTTAAAATGAAGAAATAAGCGTTCTAAAATGCTTTAAAAATTCAAAGACATCTTTCAATGGTTAACTAACGCAAGGCGCAATTTCCGACCTTAATATTGACCCATAATATTTAAATTGGACTAGGTATTGTATTACAGGGTAATAGTGTACCCTACCACAGGAAATAATTATACGTCAATTAGGGGGTACACTATGTATATTTTAAATAGTGCATTAAAACAGGGAAATACGAAGACACTTTTCTATGTTAACTAACGGCACGGTATCGGACCTTAATATTGACCTATAATTTTTAAATTGCTCCACGTATTATATTACAGGGTGATAGTGTACCCTAAAACAGAAAATAATTATAGGTCAATTAGGGGGTACACAGCGGGACCCTAAAGTTTACTATGTATGCCTATGCGAAATAAAGTGTTCTGAGAAGCTTAAAATGAAGAAATAAGCGTTCTAAAATGCTTTAAAAATTCAAAGACATCTTTCAATGGTTAACTAACACAAGGCGCGATATCAGACCTTAATATAGAACCATAATATTTAAATTGGACCAGGTATTATATTACAGGGTAATAGTGTACCCTACAACAGGAAATAATTAGTGGTCAATTAGGGGGTACACTATGTATATTTTAAATAGTGCATTAAAACAAGGAAATTCGAAGACACTTTTCTATGTTAACTAACGGCACGGTATCGGACCTTAATATTGACCTATAATTTTTAAATTGGACCACGTATTATATTACAGGGTTATAGTGTACCCTACCACAGGAAATAATTATAGGTCAATTAGGGGGTACACAGCGCGACCCTAAAGTTTACTATGTATGCCTATGCGAAATAAAGTGTTCTGAGAAGCTTAAAATTAGGAAATAAGCGTTCTAAAATGCTTTAAAAATTCAAAGACATTTTTCAATGTTAACTAACGGCACGGTATCGGACCTTAATATTGACCTATAATTTTTAAATTGGACCACGTATTATATTTCCGGGTAATAGTGTACCCTACCACAGGAAATAATTATTGGTCATTTAGGGGGTACACAGCGTGACCCTAAAGTTTACTATGTATGCCTATGCGAAATAGAGTGTTCTGAGAAGCTTAAAATTAAGAAATAAGCGTTCTAAAATGCTTTAAAAATTCAAAGACATCTTTCAATGGTTAACTAACGCAAGGCGCAATATCAGACCTTAATATTGACCCATAATATTTAAATTGGACCAGGTATTATATTACAGGGTAATAGTGTACTCTACCACAGGAAATAATTATAGGTCAATTAGGGGGTACACTATGTATATTTTAAATAGTGCATTAAAACAAGGAAATACGAAGATACTTTTCTATGTTAACTAACGGCACGGTATCGGACCTTAATATTGACCTATAATTTTCTAAATTGGACCACGAATTATATTACAGGGTAATAGTGTACCCTACCACAGGAAATAATTATAGGTCAATTAGGGGGTACACAGCGTGACCCTAAAGTTTACTATGTATGCCTATGCGAAATAAAGTGTTCTGAGAAGCTTAAAATGAGGAAATAAACATTCTAAAATGCTTTAAAAATTCAAAGACACTTTTCTATGTTAATTAACGGCACGGTATCGGACCTTAATATTGACCTATAATTTTTAAATTGGACCACGTATTATATTACAGGGTAATAGTGTACCCTACCACAGGAAATAATTATAGGTCAATTAGGGGGTACACAGCGTGAACCTAAAGTTTACTATGTATGCCTATGCGAAATAGAGTGTTCTGAGAAGCTTAAAATGAAGAAATAAGCGTTCTAAAATGCTTTAAAAATTCAAAGACATCTTTCAATGGTTAACTAACGCAAGGCGCGATATCAGACCTTAATATGGAACCATAATATTTAAATTGGACCAGGTATTATATTACAGGGTAATAGTGTACCCTACAACAGGAAATAATTATAGGTCAATTAGGGGGTACACTATGTGTATTTTAAATAGTACATTAAAACAAGGAAATTCGAAGACTCTTTTCTATGTTAA